>NW_027518431.1:1777573-2077573 GCF_051622035.1 Arctopsyche grandis
TAGCGAAAATATCCACAAAACGTGCTTACCTCACAATACCTAACCCAACCTAACCATCACCGAAGTCAGAGAATTCGACATTGCCAAAATATCCACAAAAAGTTCTTTTCCTACCAAACCTCACCCATCTGAACCTAACCATCACCGAAATCGAAGAAATGGACATTGCCAAAATATCCACAAAACGTGCTTACCTCACTATATTTTATCCAACCTAACCTAACCATCACCGAAGTTAGAGAATTCGACATTGCCAAAATATCCACAAAAAGTTCTTATCCTACCAAACCTTACCCATCTGAACTTAACCATCACCGAAATTATAGAATTGGACATTAATAAAATATCCACAAAACGTGCTTACCTCACAATACCTAACCCTACCTAACCTAACCATCACCGAAGTTAGAGAATTCGACATTGCCAAAATATCCACAAAAAGTTCTTATCCTACCAAACCTTACCCATCTGAACTTAACCATCACCGAAATCATAGAATTGGACATTAATAAAATATCCACAAAACGTGCTTACCTCACAATACCTAACCCAACCTAACCTAACCATCACCGAAGTCAGAGAATTCGACATTGCCAAAATATCCACAAAAAGTTCTTATCCTACCAAACCTTACCCATCTGAACCTAACCATCACCGAAATCAAAAAATTGGACATTGCGAAAATATTCACAAAACGTGCTTACTTCACAATACCTAACATAACCTAACCTAACCATCACCGAAGTCAGAGAATTTGACATTGCCAAAATATCCACAAAAAGTTCTTTTCCTACCAAACCTCACCCATCTGAACCTAACCATCACCGAAATCGAAGAAATAGACATTGCCAAAATATCCACAAAACGTGCTTACCTCACTATATTTTATCCAACCTAACCTAACCATCACCGAAGTTAGAGAATTCGACATTGCCAAAATATCCACAAAAAGTTCTTATCCTACCAAACCTTACCCATCTGAACTTAACCATCACCGAAATCAAAGAATTGGACATTAATAAAATATCCACAAAACGTGCTTACCTCACAATACCTAACCCAACCTAACCTAACTATCACCGAAGTCAGAGAATTCGACATTGCCAAAATATCCACAAAAAGTTCTTATCCTACCAAACCTCTCCCATCTGAACCTAACCATCACCGAAATCAAAGAATTGGACATTGCCAAAATATCCACAAAACGTGCTTACCTCACAAAACCTAACCCAACCTAACCTAACCATCACCGAAGTCAGAGAATTCGACATTGCCAAAATATCCACAAAAAGTTCTTATCCTACCAAACCTCACCCATCTGAACCTAACCATCACCGAAATCAAAGAATTGGACATTGCAAAAATATACACAAAACGTGCTTACCTCACAATACCTAACCTAACCTAACCTAACCATCACCGAAGTTAGAGAATTCGACATTGCCAAAATATCCACAAAAAGTTCATACCCCACCAAACCTCACCCATCTGAACCTAACCATCACCGAAATCGAAAAAATGGACATTGCCAAAATATCCACAAAACGTGCTTACCTCACTATACCTTATCCAACCTAACCTAACCATCACCGAAGTCAGAGAATTCGACATTGCCAAAATATCCACAAAAAGTTCTTATCCTACCAAACCTCACCCATCTGAACCTAACCATCACCGAAATCAAAGAATTGGACATAGCGAAAATATCCACAAAACGTGCTTACCTCACAATACCTAACCCAACCTAACCATCACCGAAGTCAGAGAATTCGACATTGCCAAAATATCCACAAAAAGTTCTTTTCCTACCAAACCTCACCCATCTGAACCTAACCATCACCGAAATCGAAGAAATGGACATTGCCAAAATATCCACAAAACGTGCTTACCTCACTATATTTTATCCAACCTAACCTAACCATCACCGAAGTTAGAGAATTCGACATTGCCAAAATATCCACAAAAAGTTCTTATCCTACCAAACCTCACCCATCTGAACCTAACCATCACCGAAATCAAAGAATTGGACATAGCGAAAATATCCACAAAACGTGCTTTCCTCACAATACCTAACCCAACCTAACCATCACCGAAGTCAGAGAATTCGACATTGCCAAAATATCCACAAAAAGTTCTTTTCCTACCAAACCTCACCCATCTGAACCTAACCATCACCGAAATCGAAGAAATGGACATTGCCAAAATATCCACAAAACGTGCTTACCTCACTATATTTTATCCAACCTAACCTTACCATCACCGAAGTTAGAGAATTCGACATTGCCAAAATATCCACAAAAAGTTCTTATCCTACCAAACCTTACCCATCTGAACTTAACCATCACCGAAATCATAGAATTGGACATTAATAAAATATCCACAAAACGTGCTTACCTCACAATACCTAACCCAACCTAACCTAACCATCACCGAAGTCAGAGAATTCGACATTGCCAAAATATCCACAAAAAGTTCTTATCCTACCAAACCTTACCCATCTGAACCTAACCATCACCGAAATCAAAAAATTGGACATTGCGAAAATATTCACAAAACGTGTCTACTTCACAATACCTAACATAACCTAACCTAACCATCACCGAAGTCAGAGAATTCGACATTGCCAAAATATCCACAAAAAGTTCTTTTCCTACCAAACCTCACCCATCTGAACCTAACCATCACCGAAATCGAAGAAATAGACATTGCCAAAATATCCACAAAACGTGCTTACCTCACTATATATTATCCAACCTAACCTAACCATCACCGAAGTTAGAGAATTCGACATTGCCAAAATATCCACAAAAAGTTCTTATCCTACCAAACCTTACCCATCTGAACTTAACCATCACCGAAATCAAAGAATTGGACATTAATAAAATATCCACAAAACGTGCTTACCTCACAATACCTAACCCAACCTAACCTTACTATCACCGAAGTCAGAGAATTCGACATTGCCAAAATATCCACAAAAAGTTCTTATCCTACCAAACCTCTCCCATCTGAACCTAACCATCACCGAAATCAAAGAATTGGACATTGCCAAAATATCCACAAAACGTGCTTACCTCACAAAACCTAACCCAACCTAACCTAACCATCACCGAAGTCAGAGAATTCGACATTGCCAAAATATCCACAAAAAGTTCTTATCCTACCAAACCTCACCCATCTGAACCTAACTATCACCGAAATCAAAGAATTGGACATTGCAAAAATATACACAAAACGTGCTAACCTCACAATACCTAACCTAACCTAACCTAACCATCACCGAAGTCAGAGAATTCGACATTGCCAAAATATCCACAAAAAGTTCTTATCATACCAAACCTCACCCATCTGAACCTAACCATCACCGAAATCAAAAAATTGGACATAGCGAAAATATCCACAAAACGTGCTTACCTCACAATACCTAACCCAACCTAACCTAACCATCACCGAAGTCAGAGAATTCGACATTGCCAAAATATCCACAAAAAGTTCTTATCCTACCAAACCTCACCCATCTGAACCTAACCATCACCGAAATCAAAGAATTCGACATTGCCAAAATATCCACAAAACGTGCTTACCTCACAATACCTAACCTAACCTAACTTAACCATCACTGAAGTCAGAGAATTCAACATTGCCAAAATATCCACAAAAAGTTCATACCCCACCAAACCTCACCCATCTGAACCTAACCATCACCGAAGTCGAAGAAATGGACATTGCCAAAATATCCACAAAACGTGCTTATCTCACTATACCTTATCCAACCTAACCTAACCATCACCGAAAATAGAGAATTCGACATTGCCAAAATACCCACAAAAAGTTCTTATCCTACCAAACCTCACCCATCTGAACCTAACCATCACCGAAATCAAAGAATTGGACATAGCGAAAATATCCACAAAACGTGCTTTCCTCACAATACCTAACCCAACCTAACCATCACCGAAGTCAGAGAATTCGACATTGCCAAAATATCCACAAAAAGTTCTTTTCCTACCAAACCTCACCCATCTGAACCTAACCATCACCGAAATCGAAGAAATGGACATTGCCAAAATATCCACAAAACGTGCTTACCTCAGTATATTTTATCCAACCTAACCTAACCATCACCGAAGTTAGAGAATTCGACATTGCCAAAATATCCACAAAAAGTTCTTATCCTACCAAACCTTACCCATCTGAACTTAACCATCACCGAAATCATAGAATTGGACATTAATAAAATATCCACAAAACGTGCTTACCTCACAATACCTAACCCAACCTAACCTAACCATCACCGAAGTCAGAGAATTCGACATTGCCAAAATATCCACAAAAAGTTCTTATCCTACCAAACCTCACCCATCTGAACCTAACCATCACCGAAATCAAAGAATTGGACATAGCGAAAATATCCACAAAACGTGCTTTCCTCACAATACCTAACCCAACCTAACCATCACCGAAGTCAGAGAATTCGACATTGCCAAAATATCCACAAAAAGTTCTTTTCCTACCAAACCTCACCCATCTGAACCTAACCATCACCGAAATCGAAGAAATGGACATTGCCAAAATATCCACAAAACGTGCTTACCTCAGTATATTTTATCCAACCTAACCTAACCATCACCGAAGTAAGAGAATTCGACATTGCCAAAATATCCACAAAAAGTTCTTATCCTACCAAACCTTACCCATCTGACCCTTACCATCACCGAAATCAAAAAATTGGACATTGCGAAAATATTCACAAAACGTGTCTACTTCACAATACCTAACATAACCTAACCTAACCATCACCGAAGTCAGAGAATTCGACATTGCCAAAATATCCACAAAAAGTTCTTTTCCTACCAAACCTCACCCATCTGAACCTAACCATCACCGAAATCGAAGAAATAGACATTGCCAAAATATCCACAAAACGTGCTTACCTCACTATATTTTATCCAACCTAACCTAACCATCACCGAAGTTAGAGAATTCGACATTGCCAAAATATCCACAAAAAGTTCTTATCCTACCAAACCTTACCCATCTGAACTTAACCATCACCGAAATCAAAGAATTGGACATTAATAAAATATCCACAAAACGTGCTTACCTCACAATACCTAACCCAACCTAACCTAACTATCACCGAAGTCAGAGAATTCGACATTGCCAAAATATCCACAAAAAGTTCTTATCCTACCAAACCTCTCCCATCTGAACCTAACCATCACCGAAATCAAAGAATTGGACATTGCCAAAATATCCACAAAACGTGCTTACCTCACAAAACCTAACCCAACCTAACCTAACCATCACCGAAGTCAGAGAATTCGACATTGCCAAAATATCCACAAAAAGTTCTTATCCTACCAAACCTCACCCATCTGAACCTAACCATCACCGAAATCAAAGAATTGGACATTGCAAAAATATACACAAAACGTGCTTACCTCACAATACCTAACCTAACCTAACCTAACCATCACCGAAGTTAGAGAATTCGACATTGCCAAAATATCCACAAAAAGTTCATACCCCACCAAACCTCACCCATCTGAACCTAACCATCACCGAAATCGAAAAAATGGACATTGCCAAAATATCCACAAAACGTGCTTACCTCACTATACCTTATCCAACCTAACCTAACCATCACCGAAGTCAGAGAATTCGACATTGCCAAAATATCCACAAAAAGTTCTTATCCTACCAAACCTCACCCATCTGAACCTAACCATCACCGAAATCAAAGAATTGGACATAGCGAAAATATCCACAAAACGTGCTTTCCTCACAATACCTAACCCAACCTAACCATCACCGAAGTCAGAGAATTCGACATTGCCAAAATATCCACAAAAAGTTCTTTTCCTACCAAACCTCACCCATCTGAACCTAACCATCACCGAAATCGAAGAAATGGACATTGCCAAAATATCCACAAAACGTGCTTACCTCACTATATTTTATCCAACCTAACCTAACCATCACCGAAGTTAGAGAATTCGACATTGCCAAAATATCCACAAAAAGTTCTTATCCTACCAAACCTTACCCATCTGAACTTAACCATCACCGAAATCATAGAATTGGACATTAATAAAATATCCACAAAACGTGCTTACCTCACAATACCTAACCCAACCTAACCTAACCATCACCGAAGTCAGAGAATTCGACATTGCCAAAATATCCACAAAAAGTTCTTATCCTACCAAACCTTACCCATCTGAACCTAACCATCACCGAAATCAAAAAATTGGACATTGCGAAAATATTCACAAAACGTGCTTACTTCACAATACCTAACATAACCTAACCTAACCATCACCGAAGTCAGAGAATTTGACATTGCCAAAATATCCACAAAAAGTTCTTTTCCTACCAAACCTCACCCATCTGAACCTAACCATCACCGAAATCGAAGAAATAGACATTGCCAAAATATCCACAAAACGTGCTTACCTCACTATATTTTATCCAACCTAACCTAACCATCACCGAAGTTAGAGAATTCGACATTGCCAAAATATCCACAAAAAGTTCTTATCCTACCAAACCTTACCCATCTGAACTTAACCATCACCGAAATCAAAGAATTGGACATTTATAAAATATCCACAAAACGTGCTTACCTCACAATACCTAACCCAACCTAACCTAACTATCACCGAAGTCAGAGAATTCGACATTGCCAAAATATCCACAAAAAGTTCTTATCCTACCAAACCTTTCCCATCTGAACCTAACCATCACCGAAATCAAAGAATTGGACATTGCCAAAATATCCACAAAACGTGCTTACCTCACAATACCTAACCTAACCTAACCTAACCATCACCGAAGTTAGAGAATTCGACATTGCCAAAATATCCACAAAAAGTTCATACCCCACCAAACCTCACCCATCTGAACCTAACCATCACCGAAATCGAAAAAATGGACATTGCCAAAATATCCACAAAACGTGCTTACCTCACTATACCTTATCCAACCTAACCTAACCATCACCGAAGTCAGAGAATTCGACATTGCCAAAATATCCACAAAAAGTTCTTATCCTACCAAACCTCACCCATCTGAACCTAACCATCACCGAAATCAAAGAATTGGACATAGCGAAAATATCCACAAAACGTGCTTACCTCACAATACCTAACCCAACCTAACCATCACCGAAGTCAGAGAATTCGACATTGCCAAAATATCCACAAAAAGTTTTTTTCCTACCAAACCTCACCCATCTGAACCTAACCATCACCGAAATCGAAGAAATGGACATTGCCAAAATATCCACAAAACGTGCTTACCTCACTATATTTTATCCAACCTAACCTAACCATCACCGAAGTTAGAGAATTCGACATTGCCAAAATATCCACAAAAAGTTCTTATCCTACCAAACCTCATCCATCTGAACCTAACCATCACCGAAATCAAAGAATTGGACATAGCGAAAATATCCACAAAACGTGCTTTCCTCACAATACCTAACCCAACCTAACCATCACCGAAGTCAGAGAATTCGACATTGCCAAAATATCCACAAAAAGTTCTTTTCCTACCAAACCTCACCCATCTGAACCTAACCATCACCGAAATCGAAGAAATAGACATTGCCAAAATATCCACAAAACGTGCTTACCTCACTATATATTATCCAACCTAACCTAACCATCACCGAAGTTAGAGAATTCGACATTGCCAAAATATCCACAAAAAGTTCTTATCCTACCAAACCTTACCCATCTGAACTTAACCATCACCGAAATCAAAGAATTGGACATTAATAAAATATCCACAAAACGTGCTTACCTCACAATACCTAACCCAACCTAACCTAACTATCACCGAAGTCAGAGAATTCGACATTGCCAAAATATCCACAAAAAGTTCTTATCCTACCAAACCTCTCCCATCTGAACCTAACCATCACCGAAATCAAAGAATTGGACATTGCCAAAATATCCACAAAACGTGCTTACCTCACAAAACCTAACCCAACCTAACCTAACCATCACCGAAGTCAGAGAATTCGACATTGCCAAAATATCCACAAAAAGTTCTTATCCTACCAAACCTCACCCATCTGAACCTAACTATCACCGAAATCAAAGAATTGGACATTGCAAAAATATACACAAAACGTGCTTACCTCACAATACCTAACCTAACCTAACCTAACCATCACCGAAGTCAGAGAATTCGACATTGCCAAAATATCCACAAAAAGTTCTTATCATACCAAACCTCACCCATCTGAACCTAACCATCACCGAAATCAAAGAATTGGACATAGCGAAAATATCCACAAAACGTGCTTACCTCACAATACCTAACCCAACCTATTCTAACCATCACCGAAGTCAGAGAATTCGACATTGCCAAAATATCCACAAAAAGTTCTTATCCTACCAAACCTCACCCATCTGAACCTAACCATCACCGAAATCAAAGAATTCGACTATGCCAAAATATCCACAAAACGTGCTTACCTCACAATACCTAACCTAACCTAACTTAACCATCACCGAAGTCAGAGAATTCAACATTGCCAAAATATCCACAAAAAGTTCATACCCCACCAAACCTCACCCATCTGAACCTAACCATCACCGAAGTCGAAGAAATGGACATTGCCAAAATATCCACAAAACGTGCTTATCTCACTATACCTTATCCAATCTAACCTAACCATCACCGAAAATAGAGAATTCGACATTGCCAAAATACCCACAAAAAGTTCTTATCCTACCAAACCTCACCCATCTGAACCTAACCATCACCGAAATCAAAGAATTGGACATTAATAAAATATCCACAAAACGTGCTTACCTCACAATACCTAACCCAACCTAACCTAACTATCACCGAAGTCAGAGAATTCGACATTGCCAAAATATCCACAAAAAGTTCTTATCCTACCAAACCTCTCCCATCTGAACCTAACCATCACCGAAATTAAAGAATTGGACACTGCCAAAATATCCACAAAACGTGCTTACCTCACAAAACCTAACCCAACCTAACCTAACCATCACCGAAGTCAGAGAATTCGACATTGCCAAAATATCCACAAAAAGTTCTTATCCTACCTAACCTCACCCATCTGAACCTAACCATCACCGAAATCAAAGAATTGGACATTGCAAAAATATACACAAAACGTGCTTACCTCACAATACCTAACCTAACCTAACCTAACTATCACCGAAGTCAGAGAATTCGACATTGCCAAAATATCCACAAAAAGTTCATACCCCACCAAACCTCACCCATCTGAACCTAACCATCACTGAAATCGAAGAAATGGACATTGCCAAAATATCCACAAAACGTGCTTACCTCACTATAACTTATCCAACCTAACCTAACCATCACCGAAGTCAGAGAATTCGACATTGCCAAAATATCCACAAAAAGTTCTTATCCTACCAAACCTCACCCATCTGAACCTAACCATCACCGAAATCAAAGAATTGGACATAGCGAAAATATCCACAAAACGTGCTTTCCTCACAATACCTAACCCAACCTAACCATCACCGAAGTCAGAGAATTCGACATTGCCAAAATATCCACAAAAAGTTCTTTTCCTACCAAACCTCACCCATCTGAACCTAACTATCACCGAAATCGAAGAAATGGACATTGCCAAAATATCCACAAAACGTGCTTACCTCACTATATTTTATCCAACCTAACCTAACCATCACCGAAGTTAGAGAATTCGACATTGCCAAAATATCCACAAAAAGTTCTTATCCTACCAAACCTTACCCATCTGAACTTAACCATCACCGAAATTATAGAATTGGACATTAATAAAATATCCACAAAACGTGCTTACCTCACAATACCTAACCCTACCTAACCTAACCATCACCGAAGTTAGAGAATTCGACATTGCCAAAATATCCACAAAAAGTTCTTATCCTACCAAACCTTACCCATCTGAACTTAACCATCACCGAAATCATAGAATTGGACATTAATTAAATATCCACAAAACGTGCTTACCTCACAATACCTAACCCAACCTAACCTAACCATCACCGAAGTCAGAGAATTCGACATTGCCAAAATATCCACAAAAAGTTCTTATCCTACCAAACCTTACCCATCTGAACCTAACCATCACCGAAATCAAAAAATTGGACATTGCGAAAATATTCACAAAACGTGCTTACTTCACAATACCTAACATAACCTAACCTAACCATCACCGAAGTCAGAGAATTTGACATTGCCAAAATATCCACAAAAAGTTCTTTTCCTACCAAACCTCACCCATCTGAACCTAACCATCACCGAAATCGAAGAAATAGACATTGCCAAAATATCCACAAAACGTGCTTACCTCACTATATTTTATCCAACCTAACCTAACCATCACCGAAGTTAGAGAATTCGACATTGCCAAAATATCCACAAAAAGTTCTTATCCTACCAAACCTTACCCATCTGAACTTAACCATCACCGAAATCAAAGAATTGGACATTAATAAAATATCCACAAAACGTGCTTACCTCACAATACCTAACCCAACCTAACCTAACTATCACCGAAGTCAGAGAATTCGACATTGCCAAAATATCCACAAAAAGTTCTTATCCTACCAAACCTCTCCCATCTGAACCTAACCATCACCGAAATCAAAGAATTGGACATTGCCAAAATATCCACAAAACGTGCTTACCTCACAAAACCTAACCCAACCTAACCTAACCATCACCGAAGTCAGAGAATTCGACATTGCCAAAATATCCACAAAAAGTTCTTATCCTACCAAACCTCACCCATCTGAACCTAACCATCACCGAAATCAAAGAATTGGACATTGCAAAAATATACACAAAACGTGCTTACCTCACAATACCTAACCTAACCTAACCTAACCATCACCGAAGTTAGAGAATTCGACATTGCCAAAATATCCACAAAAAGTTCATACCCCACCAAACCTCACCCATCTGAACCTAACCATCACCGAAATCGAAAAAATGGACATTGCCAAAATATCCACAAAACGTGCTTACCTCACTATACCTTATCCAACCTAACCTAACCATCACCGAAGTCAGAGAATTCGACATTGCCAAAATATCCACAAAAAGTTCTTATCCTACCAAACCTCACCCATCTGAACCTAACCATCACCGAAATCAAAGAATTGGACATAGCGAAAATATCCACAAAACGTGCTTACCTCACAATACCTAACCCAACCTAACCATCACCGAAGTCAGAGAATTCGACATTGCCAAAATATCCACAAAAAGTTCTTTTCCTACCAAACCTCACCCATCTGAACCTAACCATCACCGAAATCGAAGAAATGGACATTGCCAAAATATCCACAAAACGTGCTTACCTCACTATATTTTATCCAACCTAACCTAACCATCACCGAAGTTAGAGAATTCGACATTGCCAAAATATCCACAAAAAGTTCTTATCCTACCAAACCTTACCCATCTGAACTTAACCATCACCGAAATTATAGAATTGGACATTAATAAAATATCCACAAAACGTGCTTACCTCACAATACCTAACCCTACCTAACCTAACCATCACCGAAGTTAGAGAATTCGACATTGCCAAAATATCCACAAAAAGTTCTTATCCTACCAAACCTTACCCATCTGAACTTAACCATCACCGAAATCATAGAATTGGACATGAATAAAATATCCACAAAACGTGCTTACCTCACAATACCTAACCCAACCTAACCTAACCATCACCGAAGTCAGAGAATTCGACATTGCCAAAATATCCACAAAAAGTTCTTATCCTACCAAACCTTACCCATCTGAACCTAACCATCACCGAAATCAAAAAATTAGACATTGCGAAAATATTCACAAAACGTGCTTACTTCACAATACCTAACATAACCTAACCTAACCATCACCGAAGTCAGAGAATATGACATTGCCAAAATATCCACAAAAAGTTCTTTTCCTACCAAACCTCACCCATCTGAACCTAACCATCACCGAAATCGAAGAAATAGACATTGCCAAAATATCCACAAAACGTGCTTACCTCACTATATTTTATCCAACCTAACCTAACCATCACCGAAGTTAGAGAATTCGACATTGCCAAAATATCCACAAAAAGTTCTTATCCTACCAAACCTTACCCATCTGAACTTAACCATCACCGAAATCAAAGAATTGGACATTAATAAAATATCCACAAAACGTGCTTACCTCACAATACCTAACCCAACCTAACCTAACTATCACCGAAGTCAGAGAATTCGACATTGCCAAAATATCCACAAAAAGTTCTTATCCTACCAAACCTCTCCCATCTGAACCTAACCATCACCGAAATCAAAGAATTGGACATTGCCAAAATATCCACAAAACGTGCTTACCTCACAAAACCTAACCCAACCTAACCTAACCATCACCGAAGTCAGAGAATTCGACATTGCCAAAATATCCACAAAAAGTTCTTATCCTACCAAACCTCACCCATCTGAACCTAACCATCACCGAAATCAAAGAATTGGACATTGCAAAAATATACACAAAACGTGCTTACCTCACAATACCTAACCTAACCTAACCTAACCATCACCGAAGTTAGAGAATTCGACATTGCCAAAATATCCACAAAAAGTTCATACCCCACCAAACCTCACCCATCTGAACCTAACCATCACCGAAATCGAAAAAATGGACATTGCCAAAATATCCACAAAACGTGCTTACCTCACTATACCTTATCCAACCTAACCTAACCATCACGGAAGTCAGAGAATTCGACATTGCCAAAATATCCACAAAAAGTTCTTATCCTACCAAACCTCACCCATCTGAACCTAACCATCACCGAAATCAAAGAATTGGACATAGCGAAAATATCCACAAAACGTGCTTACCTCACAATACCTAACCCAACCTAACCATCACCGAAGTCAGAGAATTCGACATTGCCAAAATATCCACAAAAAGTTCTTTTCCTACCAAACCTCACCCATCTGAACCTAACCATCACCGAAATCGAAGAAATGGACATTGCCAAAATATCCACAAAACGTGCTTACCTCACTATATTTTATCCAACCTAACCTAACCATCACCGAAGTTAGAGAATTCGACATTGCCAAAATATCCACAAAAAGTTCTTATCCTACCAAACCTTACCCATCTGAACTTAACCATCACCGAAATTATAGAATTGGACATTAATAAAATATCCACAAAACGTGCTTACCTCACAATACCTAACCCTACCTAACCTAACCATCACCGAAGTTAGAGAATTCGACATTGCCAAAATATCCACAAAAAGTTCTTATCCTACCAAACCTTACCCATCTGAACTTAACCATCACCGAAATCATAGAATTGGACATTAATAAAATATCCACAAAACGTGCTTACCTCACAATACCTAACCCAACCTAACCTAACCATCACCGAAGTCAGAGAATTCGACATTGCCAAAATATCCACAAAAAGTTCTTATCCTACCAAACCTTACCCATCTGAACCTAACCATCACCGAAATCAAAAAATTAGACATTGCGAAAATATTCACAAAACGTGCTTACTTCACAATACCTAACATAACCTAACCTAACCATCACCGAAGTCAGAGAATATGACATTGCCAAAATATCCACAAAAAGTTCTTTTCCTACCAAACCTCACCCATCTGAACCTAACCATCACCGAAATCGAAGAAATAGACATTGCCAAAATATCCACAAAACGTGCTTACCTCACTATATTTTATCCAACCTAACCTAACCATCACCGAAGTTAGAGAATTCGACATTGCCAAAATATCCACAAAAAGTTCTTATCCTACCAAACCTTACCCATCTGAACTTAACCATCACCGAAATCAAAGAATTGGACATTAATAAAATATCCACAAAACGTGCTTACCTCACAATACCTAACCCAACCTAACCTAACTATCACCGAAGTCAGAGAATTCGACATTGCCAAAATATCCACAAAAAGTTCTTATCCTACCAAACCTCTCCCATCTGAACCTAACCATCACCGAAATCAAAGAATTGGACATTGCCAAAATATCCACAAAACGTGCTTACCTCACAAAACCTAACCCAACCTAACCTAACCATCACCGAAGTCAGAGAATTCGACATTGCCAAAATATCCACAAAAAGTTCTTATCCTACCAAACCTCACCCATCTGAACCTAACCATCACCGAAATCAAAGAATTGGACATTGCAAAAATATACACAAAACGTGCTTACCTCACAATACCTAACCTAACCTAACCTAACCATCACCGAAGTTAGAGAATTCGACATTGCCAAAATATCCACAAAAAGTTCATACCCCACCAAACCTCACCCATCTGAACCTAACCATCACCGAAATCGAAAAAATGGACATTGCCAAAATATCCACAAAACGTGCTTACCTCACTATACCTTATCCAACCTAACCTAACCATCACGGAAGTCAGAGAATTCGACATTGCCAAAATATCCACAAAAAGTTCTTATCCTACCAAACCTCACCCATCTGAACCTAACCATCACCGAAATCAAAGAATTGGACATAGCGAAAATATCCACAAAACGTGCTTACCTCACAATACCTAACCCAACCTAACCATCACCGAAGTCAGAGAATTCGACATTGCCAAAATATCCACAAAAAGTTCTTTTCCTACCAAACCTCACCCATCTGAACCTAACCATCACCGAAATCGAAGAAATGGACATTGCCAAAATATCCACAAAACGTGCTTACCTCACTATATTTTATCCAACCTAACCTAACCATCACCGAAGTTAGAGAATTCGACATTGCCAAAATATCCACAAAAAGTTCTTATCCTACCAAACCTCACCCATCTGAACCTAACCATCACCGAAATCAAAGAATTGGACATAGCGAAAATATCCACAAAACGTGCTTTCCTCACAATACCTAACCCAACCTAACCATCACCGAAGTCAGAGAATTCGACATTGCCAAAATATCCACAAAAAGTTCTTTTCCTACCAAACCTCACCCATCTGAACCTAACCATCACCGAAATCGAAGAAATGGACATTGCCAAAATATCCACAAAACGTGCTTACCTCACTATATTTTATCCAACCTAACCTAACCATCACCGAAGTTAGAGAATTCGACATTGCCAAAATATCCACAAAAAGTTCTTATCCTACCAAACCTTACCCATCTGAACTTAACCATCACCGAAATCATAGAATTGGACATTAATAAAATATCCACAAAACGTGCTTACCTCACAATACCTAACCCAACCTAACCTAACCATCACCGAAGTCAGAGAATTCGACATTGCCAAAATATCCACAAAAAGTTCTTATCCTACCAAACCTTACCCATCTGAACCTAACCATCACCGAAATCAAAAAATTGGACATTGCGAAAATATTCACAAAACGTGTCTACTTCACAATACCTAACATAACCTAACCTAACCATCACCGAAGTCAGAGAATTCGACATTGCCAAAATATCCACAAAAAGTTCTTTTCCTACCAAACCTCACCCATCTGAACCTAACCATCACCGAAATCGAAGAAATAGACATTGCCAAAATATCCACAAAACGTGCTTACCTCACTATATATTATCCAACCTAACCTAACCATCACCGAAGTTAGAGAATTCGACATTGCCAAAATATCCACAAAAAGTTCTTATCCTACCAAACCTTACCCATCTGAACTTAACCATCACCGAAATCAAAGAATTGGACATTAATAAAATATCCACAAAACGTGCTTACCTCACAATACCTAACCCAACCTAACCTTACTATCACCGAAGTCAGAGAATTCGACATTGCCAAAATATCCACAAAAAGTTCTTATCCTACCAAACCTCACCCATCTGAACCTAACTATCACCGAAATCAAAGAATTGGACATTGCAAAAATATACACAAAACGTGCTTACCTCACAATACCTAACCTAACCTAACCTAACCATCACCGAAGTCAGAGAATTCGACATTGCCAAAATATCCACAAAAAGTTCTTATCATACCAAACCTCACCCATCTGAACCTTACCATCACCGAAATCAAAGAATTGGACATAGCGAAAATATCCACAAAACGTGCTTACCTCACAATACCTAACCTAACCTAACTTAACCATCACCGAAGTCAGAGAATTCAACATTGCCAAAATATCCACAAAAAGTTCATACCCCACCAAACCTCACCCATCTGAACCTAACCATCACCGAAGTCGAAGAAATGGACATTGCCAAAATATCCACAAAACGTGCTTATCTCACTATACCTTATCCAACCTAACCTAACCATCACCGAAAATAGAGAATTCGACATTGCCAAAATACCCACAAAAAGTTCTTATCCTACCAAACCTCACCCATCTGAACCTAACCATCACCGAAATCAAAGAATTGGACATTAATAAAATATCCACAAAACGTGCTTACCTCACAATACCTAACCCAACCTAACCTAACTATCACCGAAGTCAGAGAATTCGACATTGCCAAAATATCCACAAAAAGTTCTTATCCTACCAAACCTCTCCCATCTGAACCTAACCATCACCGAAATTAAAGAATTGGACATTGCCAAAATATCCACAAAACGTGCTTACCTCACAAAACCTAACCCAACCTAACCTAACCATCACCGAAGTCAGAGAATTCGACATTGCCAAAATATCCACAAAAAGTTCTTATCCTACCTAACCTCACCCATCTGAACCTAACCATCACCGAAATCAAAGAATTGGACATTGCAAAAATATACACAAAACGTGCTTACCTCACAATACCTAACCTAACCTAACCTAACTATCACCGAAGTCAGAGAATTCGACATTGCCAAATTATCCACAAAAAGTTCATACCCCACCAAACCTCACCCATCTGAACCTAACCATCACTGAAATCGAAGAAATGGACATTGCCAAAATATCCACAAAACGTGCTTACCTCACTATAACTTATCCAACCTAACCTAACCATCACCGAAGTCAGAGAATTCGACATTGCCAAAATATCCACAAAAAGTTCTTATCCTACCAAACCTCACCCATCTGAACCTAACCATCACCGAAATCAAAGAATTGGACATAGCGAAAATATCCACAAAACGTGCTTTCCTCACAATACCTAACCCAACCTAACCATCACCGAAGTCAGAGAATTCGACATTGCCAAAATATCCACAAAAAGTTCTTTTCCTACCAAACCTCACCCATCTGAACCTAACCATCACCGAAATCGAAGAAATGGACATTGCCAAAATATCCACAAAACGTGCTTACCTCACTATATTTTATCCAACCTAACCTAACCATCACCGAAGTTAGAGAATTCGACATTGCCAAAATATCCACAAAAAGTTCTTATCCTACCAAACCTTACCCATCTGAACTTAACCATCACCGAAATTATAGAATTGGACATTAATAAAATATCCACAAAACGTGCTTACCTCACAATACCTAACCCTACCTAACCTAACCATCACCGAAGTCAGAGAATTCGACATTGCCAAAATATCCACAAAAAGTTTTTATCCTACCAAACCTTACCCATCTGAACCTAACCATCACCGAAATCAAAAAATTGGACATTGCGAAAATATTTACAAAACGTGCTTACTTCACAATACCTAACATAACCTAACCTAACCATCACCGAAGTCAGAGAATTCGACATTGCCAAAATATCCACAAAAAGTTCTTTTCCTACCAAACCTCACCCATCTGAACCTTACCATCACCGAAATCGAAGAAATAGACATTGCCAAAATATCCACAAAACGTGCTTACCTCACTATATTTTATCCAACCTAACCTAACCATCACCGAAGTTAGAGAATTCGACATTGCCAAAATATCCACAAAAAGTTCTTATCCTACCAAACCTTACCCATCTGAACTTAACCATCACCGAAATCAAAGAAGTGGACATTAATAAAATATCCACAAAACGTGCTTACCTCACAATACCTAACCCAACCTAACCTAACTATCACCGAAGTCAGAGAATTCGACATTGCCAAAATATCCACAAAAAGTTCTTATCCTACCAAACCTCTCCCATCTGAACCTAACCATCACCGAAATCAAAGAATTGGACATTGCCAAAATATCCACAAAACGTGCTTACCTCACAAAACCTAACCCAACCTAACCTAACCATCACCGAAGTCAGAGAATTCGACATTGCCAAAATATCCACAAAAAGTTCTTATCCTACCAAACCTCACCCATCTGAACCTAACCATCACCGAAATCAAAGAATTGGACAAAGCGAAAATATCCACAAAACGTGCTTACCTCACAATACCTAACCCAACCTAACCATCACCGAAGTCAGAGAATTCGACATTGCCAAAATATCCACAAAAAGTTCTTTTCCTACCAAACCTCACCCATCTGAACCTAACCATCACCGAAATCGAAGAAATGGACATTGCCAAAATATCCACAAAACGTGCTTACCTCACTATATTTTATCCAACCTAACCTAACCATCACCGAAGTTAGAGAATTCGACATTGCCAAAATATCCACAAAAAGTTCTTATCCTACCAAACCTTACCCATCTGAATTTAACCATCACCGAAATCAAAGAATTGGACATTAATAAAATATCCACAAAACGTGCTTACCTCACAATACCTAACCCAACCTAACCTAACCATCACCGAAGTCAGAGAATTCGACATTGCCAAAATATCCACAAAAAGTTCTTATCCTACCAAACCTTACCCATCTGAACCTTACCATCACCGAAATCAAAAAATTGGACATTGCGAAAATATTCACAAAACGTGCTTTCTTCACAATACATAACATAACCTAACCTAACCATCACCGAAGTCAGAGAATTCGACATTGCCAAAATATCCACAAAAAGTTCTTATCATACCAAACCTCACCCATCTGAACCTAACCATCACCGAAATCAAAGAATTGGACATAGCGAAAAAATCCACAAAACGTGCTTACCTCACAATACCTAACCCAACCTAACCTAACCATCACCGAAGTCAGAGAATTCGACATTGCCAAAATATCCACAAAAAGTTCTTATCCTACCAAACCTCACCCAATTGAACCTAACCATCACCGAAATCAAAGAAATGGACATTGCAAAAATATCCACAAAACGTGCTTACCTCACAATACCTAACCTAAGCTAACCTAACCATCACCGAAGTCAGAGAATTCGACATTGCCAAAATATCCACAAAAAGTTCTTATCCTACCAAACCTCACCCATCTGAGCCTAACCATCAACGAAATTAAAGAATTAGACATTGCCAATATATCTACAACTATGCTTACCCCTTAATACCTAACCCAACCTAACCTTACCATCACCGAAGTCAGAGAATTCGACATTGCCAAAATATCCACAAAAAGTTCTTATCCTACCAAACCTCACCCATCTGAACCCAACCATCACCGAAATCAAAGAATTGGACATTGCCAAAATATCCACAAAACGTGCTTACCTCACAATACCTAACCCAACCTTACCTAACTATCACTGAAGTCAGAGAATCCAACATTGCCAAAATATCCACAAAAAGTTCATACCCCACCAAACCTCACCCATCTGAACCTAACCATCACCGAAATCGAAGAAATGGACATTGCCAAAATATCCACAAAACGTGCTTACCTCACTATACCTTATTCAACCTAACCTAACCATCACCGAAATCAGAGAATTCGACATTACCAAAATATCCACAAAAAGTTCTTATCCTACCAAACCTCACCCATCTGAACCTAACCATTACCGAAATCAAAGAATTGGACATTGCAAAAATATCCACAAAACGTGCTTACCTTACAATACCTAACCCAACCTAACCTAACCAACACCGAAGTCAGAGAATTCGACATTGCCAAAATATCCACAAAAAGTTCTTATCCTACCAAACCTCACTTATCTGAACCTAACCATCACCGAAATCAAAGAATTGGACAATGATAAAATATCTACAAAACGTGCTTACCTCACAATACCTAACCTAACCTAACCTAACCATCACTGAAGTCAGAGAATTCAACATTGCCAAAATATCCACAAAAAGTTCATACCCCACCAAACCTCACCCATCTGAACCTAACCATCACCGAAATCGAAGTAATGGACATTGCCAAAATATCCATAAAACGTGCTTACCTCACTATACCTTATCCAACCTAACCTAACCATCACCGAAAATAGAGAATTCGACATTGCCAAAATATCCACAAAAAGTTCTTATCCTACCAAACCTCACCCAATTGAACCTAACTATCACCGAAATCAAAGAATTGGACATTGCAAAAATATCCACAAAACGTGCTTACCTCACAATACCTAACCTAAGCTAACCTAACCATCACCGAAGTCAGAGAATTCGACATTGCCAAAATATCCACAAAAAGTTCTTATCCTACCAAACCTCACCCATCTGAGCCTAACCATCAACGAAATTAAAGAATTAGACATTGCCAAAATATCTACAAAACATGCTTCCCCCTTAATACCTAACCCAACCTAACCTTACCATCACCGAAGTCAGAGAATTCGACATTGCCAAAATATCCACAAAAAGTTCTTATCCTACCAAACCTCACCCATCTGAACCTAACCATCACCAAAATCAAAGAATTGGACATTGCCAAAATATCCACAAAACGTGCTTACCTCACAATACCTAACCCAACCTAACCTAACTATCACTGAAGTCAGAGAATCCAACATTGCCAAAATATCCACAAAAAGTTCATACCCCACCAAACCTCACCCATCTGAACCTAACCATCACCGAAATCGAAGAAATGGACATTGCCAAAATATCCACAAAACGTGCTTACCTCACTATACCTTATTCAACCTAACCTAACCATCACCGAAGTCAGAGAATTCGACATTGCCAAAATATCCACAAAAAGTTCTTTTCCTACCAAACCTCACCCATCTGAACCTAACCATCACCGAAATCGAAGAAATGGACATTGCCAAAATATCCACAAAACGTGCTTACCTCACTATATTTTATCCAACCTAACCTAACCATCACCGAAGTTAGAGAATTCGACATTGCCAAAATATCCACAAAAAGTTCTTATCCTACCAAACCTTACCCATCTGAACTTAACCATCACCGAAATCATAGAATTGGACATTAATAAAATATCCACAAAACGTGCTTACCTCACAATACCTAACCCAACCTAACCTAACCATCACCGAAGTCAGAGAATTCGACATTGCCAAAATATCCACAAAAAGTTCTTATCCTACCAAACCTTACCCATCTGAACCTAACCATCACCGAAATCAAAAAATTGGACATTGCGAAAATATTCACAAAACGTGTCTACTTCACAATACCTAACATAACCTAACCTAACCATCACCGAAGTCAGAGAATTCGACATTGCCAAAATATCCACAAAAAGTTCTTTTCCTACCAAACCTCACCCATCTGAACCTAACCATCACCGAAATCGAAGAAATAGACATTGCCAAAATATCCACAAAACGTGCTTACCTCACTATATTTTATCCAACCTAACCTAACCATCACCGAAGTTAGAGAATTCGACATTGCCAAAATATCCACAAAAAGTTCTTATCCTACCAATCCTTACCCATCTGAACTTAACCATCACCGAAATCAAAGAATTGGACATTAATAAAATATCCACAAAACGTGCTTACCTCACAATACCTAACCCAACCTAACCTAACTATCACCGAAGTCAGAGAATTCGACATTGCCAAAATATCCACAAAAAGTTCTTATCCTACCAAACCTCTCCCATCTGAACCTAACCATCACCGAAATCAAAGAATTGGACATTGCCAAAATATCCACAAAACGTGCTTACCTCACAAAACCTAACCCAACCTAACCTAACCATCACCGAAGTCAGAGAATTCGACATTGCCAAAATATCCACAAAAACTTCTTATCCTACCAAACCTCACCCATCTGAACCTAACCATCACCGAAATCAAAGAATTGGACATTGCAAAAATATACACAAAACGTGCTTACCTCACAATACCTAACCTAACCTAACCTAACCATCACCGAAGTTAGAGAATTCGACATTGCCAAAATATCCACAAAAAGTTCATACCCCACCAAACCTCACCCATCTGAACCTAACCATCACCGAAATCGAAAAAATGGACATTGCCAAAATATCCACAAAACGTGCTTACCTCACTATACCTTATCCAACCTAACCTAACCATCACCGAAGTCAGAGAATTCGACATTGCCAAAATATCCACAAAAAGTTCTTATCCTACCAAACCTCACCCATCTGAACCTAACCATCACCGAAATCGAAGAAACGGACATTGCCAAAATATCCACAAAACGTGCTTACCTCACTATACCTTATTCAACCTAACCTAACCATCACCGAAGTCAGAGAATTCGACATTGCCAAAATATCCACAAAAAGTTCTTATCCTACCAAACCTCACCCATCTGAACCTAACGATCACCGAAATCGAAGAAACGGACATTGCCAAAATATCCACAAAACGTGCTTACCTCACTATACCTTATTCAACCTAACCTAACCATCACCGAAGTCAGAGAATTCGACATTGCCAAAATATCCACAAAAAGTTCTTATCCTACCAAACCTCACCCATCTGAACCTAACCATCACCGAAATCAAAGAATTGGACATTGCAAAAATATCCACAAAACGTGCTTACCTTACAATACCTAACCCAACCTAACCTTACCATCACCGAAGTCAGAGAATTCGACATTGCCAAAATATCCACAAAAAGTTCTAATCCTACCAAACCTCACTTATCTGAACCTAACCATCACCGAAATCAAAGAATTGGACAATGATAAAATATCCACAAAACGTGCTTACCTCACAATACCTAACCCAACCTAACCTAACCATCACCGAAGTCAAAGAATTCGACATTGCCAAAATATCCACAAAAAGTTCTTATCCTACCAAACCTCACCCATCTGAACCTTACCATCACCGAAATCAAAGAATTGGACATTAATAAAATATCCACAAAACGTGCTTACCTTACAATACCTAACCCAACCTAACCTAACCATCACCGAAGTCAGAGAATTCGACATTGCCAAAATATCCACAAAAAGTTCTTATCCTACCAAACCTCACTTATCTGAACCTAACCATCACCGAAATCAAAGAATTGGACAATGATAAAATATCCACAAAACGTGCTTACCTCACAATACCTAACCCAACCTAACCTAACCATCACCGAAGTCAAAGAATTCGACATTGCCAAAATATCCACAAAAAGTTCTTATCCTACCAAACCTCACCCATCTGAACCTAACCATCACCGAAATCAAAGAATTCGACATCGCCAAAATATCCACAAAACGTGCTTACCTCACTATACCTTATCCAACCTAACCTAACCATCACCGAAAATAGAGAATTCGACATTGCCAAAATATCCACAAAAAGTTCTTATCCTACCAAACCTCACCCAATTGAACCTAACCATCACCAAAATCAAAGAATTGGACATTGCCAAAATATCCAAAAAACGTGCTTACCTCACAATACCTAACCCAACCTAACCTAACCATCACTGAAGTCAGAGAATCCAACATTGCCAAAATATCCACAAAAAGTTCATACCCCACCAAACCTCACCCATCTGAACCTAACCATCACCGAAATCGAAGAAACGGACATTGCCAAAATATCCACAAAACGTGCTTACCTCACTATACCTTATTCAACCTAACCTAACCATCACCGAAGTCAGAGAATTCGACATTGCCAAAATATCCACAAAAAGTTCTTATCCTACCAAACCTCACCCATCTGAACCTAACCATCACCGAAATCAAAGAATTGGACATTGCAAAAATATCCACAAAACGTGCTTACCTTACAATACCTAACCCAACCTAACCTAACCATCACCGAAGTCAGAGAACTCGACATTGCCAAAATATCCACAAAAAGTTCTAATCCTAACAAACCTCACTTATCTGAACCTAACCATCACCGAAATCAAAGAATTGGACAATGATTAAATATCCACAAAACGTGCTTACCTCACAATACCTAACCCAACCTAACCTAACCATCAACGAAGTCAAAGAATTCGACATTGCCAAAATATCCACAAAAAGTTCTTATCCTACCAAACCTCACCCATCTGAACCTAACCATCACCGAAATCAAAGAATTGGACATTGCAAAAATATCCACAAAACGTGCTTACCTTACAATACCTAACCCAACCTAACCTAACCATCACCGAAGTCAGAGAATTCGACATTGCCAAAATATCCACAAAAAGTTCTTATCCTACCAAACCTCACTTATCTGAACCTAACCATCACCGAAATCAAAGAATTGGACAATGATAAAATATCCACAAAACGTGCTTACCTCACAATACCTAACCCAACCTTACCTAACCATCACCGAAGTCAAAGAATTCGACATTGCCAAAATATCCACAAAAAGTTCTTATCCTACCAAACCTCACCCATCTGAACCTAACCATCACCGAAATCAAAGAATTCGACATTGCCAAAATATCCACAAAACGTGCTTACCTCACTATACCTTATCCAACCTAACCTAACCATCACCGAAAATAGAGAATTCGACATTGCCAAAATATCCACAAAAAGTTCTTATCCTACCAAACCTCACCCAATTGAACCTAACCATCACCAAAATCAAAGAATTGGACATTGCCAAAATATCCACAAAACGTGCTTACCTCACAATACCTAACCCAACCTAACCTAACCATCACTGAAGTCAGAGAATCCAACATTGCCAAAATATCCACAAAAAGTTCATACCCCACCAAACCTCACCCATCTGAACCTAACCATCACCGAAATCGAAGAAACGGACATTGCCAAAATATCCACAAAACGTGCTTACCTCACTATACCTTATTCAACCTAACCTAACCATCACCGAAGTCAGAGAATTCGACATTGCCAAAATATCCACAAAAAGTTCTTATCCTACCAAACCTCACCCATCTGAACCTAACCATCAACGAAATTAAAGAATTAGACATTGCCAAAATATCTACAAAACATGCTTACCCCTTAATTACTAACCCAACCTAACCTTACCATCACCGAAATCAAAGAATTGGACATTAATAAAATATCCACAAAACGTGCTTACCTCACAATACCTAACCCAACCTAACCTTACTATCACCGAAGTCAGAGAATTCGACATTGCCAAAATATCCACAAAAAGTTCTTATCCTACCAAACCTCACCCATCTGAACCTAACCATCACCGAAATCAAAGAATTCGACATTGCCAAAATATCCACAAAACGTGCTTACCTCACAATACCTAATCTAACCTAACCTAACCATCACCGAAGTCAGAGAATTCAACATTGCCAAAATATCCACAAAAAGTTCATACCCCACCAAACCTCACCCATCTGAACCTAACCATCACCGAAGTCGAAGAAATGGACATTGCCAAAATATCCACAAAACGTGCTTATCTCACTATTTCTTATCCAACCTAACCTAACCATCACCGAAAATAGAGAATTCGACATTGCCAAAATACCCACAAAAAGTTCTTATCCTACCAAACCTCACCCATCTGAACCTAACCATCACCGAAATCAAAGAATTGGACATTAATAAAATATCCACAAAACGTGCTTACCTCACAATACCTAACCCAACCTAACCTTACTATCACCGAAGTCAGAGAATTCGACATTGCCAAAATATCCACAAAAAGTTCTTATCCTACCAAACCTCTCCCATCTGAACCTAACCATCACCGAAATCAAAGAATTGGACATTAATTAAATATCCACAAAACGTGTTACCTCACAATACCTAACCCAACCTAACCTAACTATCACCGAAGTCAGAGAATTCGACATTGCCAAAATATCCACAAAAAGTTCTTATCCTACCAAACCTCTCCCATCTGAACCTAACCATCACCGAAATCAAAGAATTGGACATTGTAAAAATATTCACAAAACGTGCTTACCTCACAATACCTAACCCAACCTAACCTAACCATCACCGAAGTCAGAGAATTCGACATTGCTAAAATATCCACAAAAAGTTCTTATCCTACCAAACCTCACCCATCTGAACCTAACCATCACCGAAATCAAAGAATTAGACATTGCAAAAATATACACAAAACGTGCTTAACTCACAATACCTAACCCAACCTAACCTAACCATCACCGAAGTCAAAGAATTCGACATTGCCAAAATATCCACAAAAAGTTCTTATCCTACCAAACCCCACCCATCTGAACCTAACCATCACCGAAATCAATGAATTGGACATTGCGAAAATATCCACAAAACGTGCTTACCTCACAATACCTAACCCAACCTAACCTTACCATCACCGAAGTCAGAGAATTCGACATTGCCAAAATATCCACAAAAAGTTCTTATCCTACCAAACCTCACCCAATTGAACCTAACCATCACCGAAATCAAAGAATTGGACATTGCAAAAATATCCACAAAACGTGCTTACCTCACAATACCTAACCTTACCTAACCTAACCATCACCGAAGTCAGAGAATTCGACTTTGCCAAAATATCCACAAAAAGTTCTTATCCTACCAAACCTCACCCATCTGAACCTAACCATCACCGAAATCAAAGAATTCGACATTGCCAAAATATCCACAAAACGTGCTTACCTCACATAACCTAATCTAACCTAACCTAACCATCACCGAAGTCAGAGAATTCAACATTGCCAAAATATCCACAAAAAGTTCATACCCCACCAAACCTCACCCATCTGAACCTAACCATCACCGAAGTCGAAGAAATGGACATTGCCAAAATATCCACAAAACGTGCTTATCTCACTATACCTTATCCAACCTAACCTAACCATCACAGAAAATAGAGAATTCGACATTGCCAAAATACCCACAAAAAGTTCCTATCCTACCAAACCTCACCCATCTGAACCTAACCATCACCGAAATCAAAGAATTGGACATTAATAAAATATCCACAAAACGTGCTTACCTCACAATACCTAACCCAACCTAACCTTACTATCACCGAAGTCAGAGAATTCGACATTGCCAAAATATCCACAAAAAGTTCTTATCCTACCAAACCTCACCCATCTGAACCTAACCATCACCGAAATCAAAGAATTCGACATTGCCAAAATATCCACAAAACGTGCTTACCTCACAATACCTAATCTAACCTAACCTAACCATCACCGAAGTCAGAGAATTCAACATTGCCAAAATATCCACAAAAAGTTCATACCCCACCAAACCTCACCCATCTGAACCTAACCATCACCGAAGTCGAAGAAATGGACATTGCCAAAATATCCACAAAACGTGCTTATCTCACTATACCTTATCCAACCTAACCTAACCATCACAGAAAATAGAGAATTCGACATTGCCAAAATACCCACAAAAAGTTCTTATCCTACCAAACCTCACCCATCTGAACCTAACCATCACCGAAATCAAAGAATTGGACATTAATAAAATATCCACAAAACGTGCTTACCTCACAATACCTAACCCAACCTAACCTTACTATCACCGAAGTCAGAGAATTCGACATTGCCAAAATATCCACAAAAAGTTCTTATCCTACCAAACCTCTCCCATCTGAACCTAACCATCACCGAAATCAAAGAATTGGACATTAATTAAATATCCACAAAACGTGCTTACCTCACAATACCTAACCCAACCTAACCTAACTATCACCGAAGTCAGAGAATTCGACATTGCCAAAATATCCACAAAAAGTTCTTATCCTACCAAACCTCTCCCATCTGAACCTAACCATCACCGAAATCAAAGAATTGGACATTGTAAAAATATCCACAAAACGTGCTTACCTCACAATACCTAACCCAACCTAACCTAACCATCACCGAAGTCAGAGAATTCGACATTGCTAAAATATCCACAAAAAGTTCTTATCCTACCAAACCTCACCCATCTGAACCTAACCATCACCGAAATCAAAGAATTAGACATTGCAAAAATATACACAAAACGTGCTTAACTCACAATACCTAACCCAACCTAACCTAACCATCACCGAAGTCAAAGAATTCGACATTGCCAAAATATCCACAAAAAGTTCTTATCCTACCAAACCCCACCCATCTGAACCTAACCATCACCGAAATCAATGAATTGGACATTGCGAAAATATCCACAAAACGTGCTTACCTCACAATACCTAACCCAACCTAACCTTACCATCACCGAAGTCAGAGAATTCGACATTGCCAAAATATCCACAAAAAGTTCTTATCCTACCAAACCTCACCCATCTGATCCTAACCATCACCGAAATCAAAGAATTGGACAAAAAGTTCTTATCCTACCAAACCTCACTTATCTGAACCTAACCATCACCGAAATCAAAGAATTGGACAATGATAAAATATCCACAAAACGGGCTTACCTCACAATACCTAACCCTACCTAACCTTACCATCACCGAAGTCAGAGAATTCGACATTGCCAAAATATCCACAAAAAGTTCTTATCCTACCAAACCTCACCCATCTGAACCTAACCATCACCGAAATCAAAGAATTGGACATTGCCAAAATATCCACAAAACGTGCTTACCTTACAATACCTAACCCAACCTAACCTAACCATCACTGAAGTCAGAGAATCCAACATTGCCAAAATATCCACAAAAAGTTCATACCCCACCAAACCTCACCCATCTGATCCTAACCATCACCGAAATCGAAGAAATGGACATTGCCAAAATATCCACAAAACGTGCTTACCTCACTATACCTTATTCAACCTAACCTAACCATCACCGAAGTCAGAGAATTCGACATTGCCAAAATATCCACAAAAAGTTCTTATCCTACCAAACCTCACCCATCTGAACCTAACCATCACCGAAATCAAAGAATTGGACATTGCAAAGATATACACAAAACGTGCTTACCTCACAATACCTAACCTAACCTAACCTAACCATCACCGAAGTCAGAGAATTCGACATTGCCAAAATATCCACAAAAAGTTCTTATCCTACCAAACCTCACCCATCTGAGCCTAACCATCAACGAAATTAAAGAATTAGACATTGCGAAAATATCTACAAAACATGCTTACCCCTTAATACCTAACCCAACCTAACCTTACCATCACCGAAGTCAGAGAATTTGACATTGCCAAAATATCCACAAAAAGTTCTTATCCTTCCAAACCTCTCCCATCTGAACCTAACCATCACCGAAATCAAAGAATTGGACATTGCCAAAATATCCACAAAACGTGCTTACCTCACAATACCTAACCCAACCTAACTAAACCATCACCGAAGTCAGAGAATTCGACATTGCTAAAATATCCACAAAAAGTTCATACCCCACCAAACCTCACCCATCTGAACCTAACCATCACCGAAGTCGAAGAAATGGACATTGCCAAAATATCCACAAAACGTGCTTATCTCACTATACCTTATCCAACCTAACCTAACCATCACCGAAAATAGAGAATTCGACATTGCCAAAATACCCACAAAAAGTTCTTATCCTACCAAACCTCACCCATCTGAACCTAACCATCACCGAAATCAAAGAATTGGACATTAATAAAATATCCACAAAACGTGCTTACCTCACAATACCTAACCCAACCTAACCTTACTATCACCGAAGTCAGAGAATTCGACATTGCCAAAATATCCACAAAAAGTTCTTATCCTACCAAACCTCTCCCATCTGAACCTAACCATCACCGAAATCAAAGAATTGGACATTGCCAAAATATCCACAAAACGTGCTTACCTCACAAAACCTAACCCAACCTAACCTAACCATCACCGAAGTCAGAGAATTCGACATTGCCAAAATATCCACAAAAAGTTCTTATCCTACCAAACCTCACCCATCTGAACTTAACCATCACCGAAATCAAAGAATTGGACATTGCAAAAATATACACAAAACGTGCTTACCTCACAATACCTAACCTAACCTAACCTAACCATCACCGAAGTCAGAGAATTCGACATTGCCAAAATATCCACAAAAAGTTCATACCCCACCAAACCTCACCCATCTGAACCTAACCATCACCGATGTCGAAGAAATGGACATTGCTAAAATATTCACAAAACGTGCTTATCTCACTATACCTTATCCAACCTAACCTAACCATCACCGAAAATAGAGAATTCGACATTGCCAAAATATCCACAAAAAGTTCTTATCCTACCAAACCTCACCCATCTGAACCTAACCATCACCGAAATCAAAGAATTGGACATTAATTAAATATCCACAAAACGTGCTTACCTCACAATACCTAACCCAACCTAACCTAACTGTCACCGAAGTCAGAGAATTCGACATTGCCAAAATATCCACAAAAAGTTCTTATCCTACCAAACCTCTCCCATCTGAACCTAACCATCACCGAAATCAAAGAATTGGACATTGTAAAAATATCCACAAAACGTGCTTACCTTTTTTTTTTTTTTTTTTTTATCGTCGGAGGTGGGGAATCTTCCAAAGACATCCTCCAGCCCGAACTGGAGGATAGTGTCGGATTTTTACCGACTAAACCCCACCCCCTTGACACCTCTGCTCCCCGGACACATTTTCATGTTTTGCTTCGGGAAAGCAGTTTTGTCTTAGCCATTTATGGCTCTTCCTTCGAGTTCTCGGGTTCTTTCTGCTTCTTCTTTATTTTTCATTATCATCGAAGCAAATGCTTCCCACGCTGACCAGGCAGTTGCGCTATCCAGTATGACGAAGATTATGTTTATCGGCGTCAGGTGTTCTACGCCGATTACAGTTCTGAATGTTCTTCTGTCGTCTTCCCATGCTGGACAATCAAAGGTTGTGTGGGCCGCGTCGTCTTTCTCGTTTTCACAGTGGTGGCACTTCGGAGTTGTTTCCTTTCCTATTTTGTGTAGGTAGGTCCCGAAGCACCCGTGACCTGTGAGTATTTGGGTCGTGTGGTGATTTAGTTCGCCGTGCTTTCTTTGGCACCACGCTTTTAGGTCTCCGATGAGATGGTGTGTCCATCGACCTTTTTCAGAGTTGTTCCATCTGTCTTGCCATTTGATTATCGTTGTTTCTCTGGCTGTACTCTTTTTTTCACCTCTGTAGATCGCTTGTCGTTCTAGAGCGAGTAAGTCGATCGGTGGAATGGCGCACAACACCAGGATGGCATCTTCTGATACTGTTCGGTATGCCGCTGCGACTCTTAATGCAGCTCTTCTTTGTACTCTAGCGAGGCTGAGCCTCGTTCTCTCAACCTTTGTTTTTTCCGCCCAAATCGGAGCACCGTACAGGAGGACTGAGTGTACTACTTCACAGTATAGTTTTCTTCTCCTCTGTTTCGGTCCACCGATGTTGGGCATCAGTCTGGCGAGGTCTTCTGCTATTTGGGCCGCCCTAGCTCCCGCTTTTTCCGCATGTTTTGCAAAGCGTAGTTTGTCATCTAACTGCACTCCCAAATACCGCAGTGATCTGCTGAACGTCACCTGAAAACCGTTGACTGTTATTTGAGGAGGCAGCAGCTTTCTACGTCTTGTGAAGAATACAGCTTCGGTTTTCTGGACGGCGAGCTCCAAGCCCGCATCCACGAGCCATTTTTTAACCCTTCTTATGGCTTCTTCGCTTCTTAGGCGTAAAGATAAGATAAAGTAAAGAAACGTGCTTACCTCACAATACCTAACCCAACCTAACCTAACCATCACCGAAGTCAGAGAATTCGACATTGCTAAAATATCCACAAAAAGTTCTTATCCTACCAAACCTCACCCATCTGAACCTAACCATCACCGAAATCAAAGAATTAGACATTGCAAAAATATACACAAAACGTGCTTAACTCACAATACCTAACCCAACCTAACCTAACCATCACCGAAGTCAAAGAATTCGACATTGCCAAAATATCCACAAAAAGTTCTTATCCTACCAAACCCCACCCATCTGAACCTAACCATCACCGAAATCAATGAATTGGACATTGCGAAAATATCCACAAAACGTGCTTACCTCACAATACCTAACCCAACCTAACCTTACCATCACCGAAGTCAGAGAATTCGACATTGCCAAAATATCCACAAAAAGTTCTTATCCTACCAAACCTCACCCATCTGATCCTAACCATCACCGAAATCAAAGAATTGGACATTGCCAAAATATCCACAAAACGTGCTTACCTCACAATACCTAACCCAACCTAACCTAACCATCACCGAAGTCAGAGAATTCGACATTGCCAAAATATCCACAAAAAGTTCTTATCCTACCAAACCTCACTTATCTGAACCTAACCATCACCGAAATCAAAGAATTGGACAATGATAAAATATCCACAAAACGGGCTTACCTCACAATACCTAACCCAACCTAACCTAACCATCACCGAAGTCAGAGAATTCGACATTGCCAAAATATCCACAAAAAGTTCTTATCCTACCAAACCTCACTTATCTGAACCTAACCATCACCGAAATCAAAGAATTGGACAATGATAAAATATCCACAAAACGTGCTTACCTCACAATACCTAACCCTACCTAACCTTACCATCACCGAAGTCAGAGAATTCAACATTGCCAAAATATCCACAAAAAGTTCATACCCCACCAAACCTCACCCATCTGAACCTAACCATCACCGAAGTCGAAGAAATGGACATTGCCAAAATATCCACAAAACGTGCTTATCTCACTATACCTTATCCAACCTAACCTAACCATCACCGAAAATAGAGAATTCGACATTGCCAAAATACCCACAAAAAGTTCTTATCCTACCAAACCTCACCCATCTGAACCTAACCATCACCGAAATCAAAGAATTGGACATTAATAAAATATCCACAAAACGTGCTTACCTCAAAATACCTAACCCAACCTAACCTTACTATCACCGAAGTCAGAGAATTCGACATTGCCAAAATATCCACAAAAAGTTCTTATCCTACCAAACCTCTCCCATCTGAACCTAACCATCACCGAAATCAAAGAATTGGACATTGCCAAAATATCCACAAAACGTGCTTACCTCACAAAACCTAACCCAACCTAACCTAACCATCACCGAAGTCAGAGAATTCGACATTGCCAAAATATCCACAAAAAGTTCTTATCCTACCAAACCTCACCCATCTGAACTTAACCATCACCGAAATCAAAGAATTGGACATTGCAAAAATATACACAAAACGTGCTTACCTCACAATACCTAACCTAACCTAACCTAACCATCACCGAAGTCAGAGAATTCGACATTGCCAAAATATCCACAAAAAGTTCATACCCCACCAAACCTCACCCATCTGAACCTAACCATCACCGATGTCGAAGAAATGGACATTGCTAAAATATTCACAAAACGTGCTTATCTCACTATACCTTATCCAACCTAACCTAACCATCACCGAAAATAGAGAATTCGACATTGCCAAAATATCCACAAAAAGTTCTTATCCTACCAAACCTCACCCATCTGAACCTAACCATCACCGAAATCAAAGAATTGGACATTAATTAAATATCCACAAAACGTGCTTACCTCACAATACCTAACCCAACCTAACCTAACTATCACCGAAGTCAGAGAATTCGACATTGCCAAAATATCCACAAAAAGTTCTTATCCTACCAAACCTCTCCCATCTGAACCTAACCATCACCGAAATCAAAGAATTGGACATTGTAAAAATATCCACAAAACGTGCTTACCTCACAATACCTAACCCAACCTAACCTAACCATCACCGAAGTCAGAGAATTCGACATTGCTAAAATATCCACAAAAAGTTCTTATCCTACCAAACCTCACCCATCTGAACCTAACCATCACCGAAATCAAAGAATTAGACATTGCAAAAATATACACAAAACGTGCTTAATTCACAATACCTAACCCAACCTAACTTAACCATCACCGAAGTCAAAGAATTCGACATTGCCAAAATATCCACAAAAAGTTCTTATCCTACCAAACCCCACCCATCTGAACCTAACCATCACCGAAATCAATGAATTGGACATTGCGAAAATATCCACAAAACGTGCTTACCTCACAATACCTAACCCAACCTAACCTTACCATCACCGAAGTCAGAGAATTCGACATTGCCAAAATATCCACAAAAAGTTCTTATCCTACCAAACCTCACCCATCTGATCCTAACCATCACCGAAATCAAAGAATTGGACAAAAAGTTCTTATCCTACCAAACCTCACTTATCTGAACCTAACCATCACCGAAATCAAAGAATTGGACAATGATAAAATATCCACAAAACGGGCTTACCTCACAATACCTAACCCTACCTAACCTTACCATCACCGAAGTCAGAGAATTCGACATTGCCAAAATATCCACAAAAAGTTCTTATCCTACCAAACCTCACCCATCTGAACCTAACCATCACCGAAATCAAAGAATTGGACATTGCCAAAATATCCACAAAACGTGCTTACCTTACAATACCTAACCCAACCTAACCTAACCATCACTGAAGTCAGAGAATCCAACATTGCCAAAATATCCACAAAAAGTTCATACCCCACCAAACCTCACCCATCTGATCCTAACCATCACCGAAATCGAAGAAATGGACATTGCCAAAATATCCACAAAACGTGCTTACCTCACTATACCTTATTCAACCTAACCTAACCATCACCGAAGTCAGAGAATTCGACATTGCCAAAATATCCACAAAAAGTTCTTATCCTACCAAACCTCACCCATCTGAACCTAACCATCACCGAAATCAAAGAATTGGACATTGCAAAGATATACACAAAACGTGCTTACCTCACAATACCTAACCTAACCTAACCTAACCATCACCGAAGTCAGAGAATTCGACATTGCCAAAATATCCACAAAAAGTTCTTATCCTACCAAACCTCACCCATCTGAGCCTAACCATCAACGAAATTAAAGAATTAGACATTGCGAAAATATCTACAAAACATGCTTACCCCTTAATACCTAACCCAACCTAACCTTACCATCACCGAAGTCAGAGAATTCGACATTGCCAAAATATCCACAAAAAGTTCTTATCCTTCCAAACCTCTCCCATCTGAACCTAACCATCACATAAAATCAAAGAATTGGACATTGCCAAAATATCCACAAAACGTGCTTACCTCACAATACCTAACCCAACCTAACCTAACCATCACCGAAGTCAGAGAATTCGACATTGCTAAAATATCCACAAAAAGTTCATACCCCACCAAACCTCTCCCATCTGAACCTAACCATCACCGAAATCAAAGAATTGGACATTGTAAAAATATCCACAAAACGTGCTTACCTCACAATACCTAACCCAACCTAACCTAACCATCACCGAAGTCAGAGAATTCGACATTGCTAAAATATCCACAAAAAGTTCTTATCCTACCAAACCTCACCCATCTGAACCTAACCATCACCGAAATCAAAGAATTAGACATTGCAAAAATATACACAAAACGTGCTTAATTCACAATACCTAACCCAACCTAACCTAACCATCACCGAAGTCAAAGAATTCGACATTGCCAAAATATCCACAAAAAGTTCTTATCCTACCAAACCCCACCCATCTGAACCTAACCATCACCGAAATCAATGAATTGGACATTGCGAAACTATCCACAAAACGTGCTTACCTCACAATACCTAACCCAACCTAACCTTACCATCACCGAAGTCAGAGAATTCGACATTGCCAAAATATCCACAAAAAGTTCTTATCCTACCAAACCTCACCCATCTGATCCTAACCATCACCGAAATCAAAGAATTGGACAAAAAGTTCTTATCCTACCAAACCTCACTTATCTGAACCTAACCATCACCGAAATCAAAGAATTGGACAATGATAAAATATCCACAAAACGTGCTTACCTCACAATACCTAACCCTACCTAACCTTACCATCACCGAAGTCAGAGAATTCAACATTGCCAAAATATCCACAAAAAGTTCATACCCCACCAAACCTCACCCATCTGAACCTAACCATCACCGAAGTCGAAGAAATGGACATTGCCAAAATATCCACAAAACGTGCTTATCTCACTATACCTTATCCAACCTAACCTAACCATCACCGAAAATAGAGAATTCGACATTGCCAAAATACCCACAAAAAGTTCTTATCCTACCAAACCTCACCCATCTGAACCTAACCATCACCGAAATCAAAGAATTGGACATTAATAAAATATCCACAAAACGTGCTTACCTCAAAATACCTAACCCAACCTAACCTTACTATCACCGAAGTCAGAGAATTCGACATTGCCAAAATATCCACAAAAAGTTCTTATCCTACCAAACCTCTCCCATCTGAACCTAACCATCACCGAAATCAAAGAATTGGACATTGCCAAAATATCCACAAAACGTGCTTACCTCACAAAACCTAACCCAACCTAACCTAACCATCACCGAAGTCAGAGAATTCGACATTGCCAAAATATCCACAAAAAGTTCTTATCCTACCAAACCTCACCCATCTGAACTTAACCATCACCGAAATCAAAGAATTGGACATTGCAAAAATATACACAAAACGTGCTTACCTCACAATACCTAACCTAACCTAACCTAACCATCACCGAAGTCAGAGAATTCGACATTGCCAAAATATCCACAAAAAGTTCATACCCCACCAAACCTCACCCATCTGAACCTAACCATCACCGATGTCGAAGAAATGGACATTGCTAAAATATTCACAAAACGTGCTTATCTCACTATACCTTATCCAACCTAACCTAACCATCACCGAAAATAGAGAATTCGACATTGCCAAAATATCCACAAAAAGTTCTTATCCTACCAAACCTCACCCATCTGAACCTAACCATCACCGAAATCAAAGAATTGGACATTAATTAAATATCCACAAAACGTGCTTACCTCACAATACCTAACCCAACCTAACCTAACTATCACCGAAGTCAGAGAATTCGACATTGCCAAAATATCCACAAAAAGTTCTTATCCTACCAAACCTCTCCCATCTGAACCTAACCATCACCGAAATCAAAGAATTGGACATTGTAAAAATATCCACAAAACGTGCTTACCTCACAATACCTAACCCAACCTAACCTAACCATCACCGAAGTCAGAGAATTCGACATTGCTAAAATATCCACAAAAAGTTCTTATCCTACCAAACCTCACCCATCTGAACCTAACCATCACCGAAATCAAAGAATTAGACATTGCAAAAATATACACAAAACGTGCTTAATTCACAATACCTAACCCAACCTAACCTAACCATCACCGAAGTCAAAGAATTCGACATTGCCAAAATATCCACAAAAAGTTCTTATCCTACCAAACCCCACCCATCTGAACCTAACCATCACCGAAATCAATGAATTGGACATTGCGAAAATATCCACAAAACGTGCTTACCTCACAATACCTAACCCAACCTAGCCTTACCATCACCGAAGTCAGAGAATTCGACATTGCCAAAATATCCACAAAAAGTTCTTATCCTACCAAACCTCACCCATCTGATCCTAACCATCACCGAAATCAAAGAATTGGACAAAAAGTTCTTATCCTACCAAACCTCACTTATCTGAACCTAACCATCACCGAAATCAAAGAATTGGACAATGATAAAATATCCACAAAACGGGCTTACCTCACAATACCTAACCCTACCTAACCTTACCATCACCGAAGTCAGAGAATTCGACATTGCCAAAATATCCACAAAAAGTTCTTATCCTACCAAACCTCACCCATCTGAACCTAACCATCACCGAAATCAAAGAATTGGACATTGCCAAAATATCCACAAAACGTGCTTACCTTACAATACCTAACCCAACCTAACCTAACCATCACTGAAGTCAGAGAATCCAACATTGCCAAAATATCCACAAAAAGTTCATACCCCACCAAACCTCACCCATCTGATCCTAACCATCACCGAAATCGAAGAAATGGACATTGCCAAAATATCCACAAAACGTGCTTACCTCACTATACCTTATTCAACCTAACCTAACCATCACCGAAGTCAGAGAATTCGACATTGCCAAAATATCCACAAAAAGTTCTTATCCTACCAAACCTCACCCATCTGAACCTAACCATCACCGAAATCAAAGAATTGGACATTGCAAAGATATACACAAAACGTGCTTACCTCACAATACCTAACCTAACCTAACCTAACCATCACCGAAGTCAGAGAATTAGACATTGCCAAAATATCCACAAAAAGTTCTTATCCTACCAAACCTCACCCATCTGAGCCTAACCATCAACGAAATTAAAGAATTAGACATTGCGAAAATATCTACAAAACATGCTTACCCCTTAATACCTAACCCAACCTAACCTTACCATCACCGAAGTCAGAGAATTCGACATTGCCAAAATATCCACAAAAAGTTCTTATCCTTCCAAACCTCTCCCATCTGAACCTAACCATCACATAAAATCAAAGAATTGGACATTGCCAAAATATCCACAAAACGTGCTTACCTCACAATACCTAACCCAACCTAACCTAACCATCACCGAAGTCAGAGAATTCGACATTGCTAAAATATCCACAAAAAGTTCATACCCCACCAAACCTCTCCCATCTGAACCTAACCATCACCGAAATCAAAGAATTGGACATTGTAAAAATATCCACAAAACGTGCTTACCTCACAATACCTAACCCAACCTAACCTAACCATCACCGAAGTCAGAGAATTCGACATTGCTAAAATATCCACAAAAAGTTCTTATCCTACCAAACCTCACCCATCTGAACCTAACCATCACCGAAATCAAAGAATTAGACATTGCAAAAATATACACAAAACGTGCTTAATTCACAATACCTAACCCAACCTAACCTAACCATCACCGAAGTCAAAGAATTCGACATTGCCAAAATATCCACAAAAAGTTCTTATCCTACCAAACCCCACCCATCTGAACCTAACCATCACCGAAATCAATGAATTGGACATTGCGAAACTATCCACAAAACGTGCTTACCTCACAATACCTAACCCAACCTAACCTTACCATCACCGAAGTCAGAGAATTCGACATTGCCAAAATATCCACAAAAAGTTCTTATCCTACCAAACCTCACCCATCTGATCCTAACCATCACCGAAATCAAAGAATTGGACAAAAAGTTCTTATCCTACCAAACCTCACTTATCTGAACCTAACCATCACCGAAATCAAAGAATTGGACAATGATAAAATATCCACAAAACGGGCTTACCTCACAATACCTAACCCTACCTAACCTTACCATCACCGAAGTCAGAGAATTCGACATTGCCAAAATATCCACAAAAAGTTCTTATCCTACCAAACCTCACCCATCTGAACCTAACCATCACCGAAATCAAAGAATTGGACATTGCCAAAATATCCACAAAACGTGCTTACCTTACAATACCTAACCCAACCTAACCTAACCATCACTGAAGTCAGAGAATCCAACATTGCCAAAATATCCACAAAAAGTTCATACCCCACCAAACCTCACCCATCTGATCCTAACCATCACCGAAATCGAAGAAATGGACATTGCCAAAATATCCACAAAACGTGCTTACCTCACTATACCTTATTCAACCTAACCTAACCATCACCGAAGTCAGAGAATTCGACATTGCCAAAATATCCACAAAAAGTTCTTATCCTACCAAACCTCACCCATCTGAACCTAACCATCACCGAAATCAAAGAATTGGACATTGCAAAGATATACACAAAACGTGCTTACCTCACAATACCTAACCTAACCTAACCTAACCATCACCGAAGTCAGAGAATTCGACATTGCCAAAATATCCACAAAAAGTTCTTATCCTACCAAACCTCACCCATCTGAGCCTAACCATCAACGAAATTAAAGAATTAGACATTGCGAAAATATCTACAAAACATGCTTACCCCTTAATACCTAACCCAACCTAACCTTACCATCACCGAAGTCAGAGAATTCGACATTGCCAAAATATCCACAAAAAGTTCTTATCCTTCCAAACCTCTCCCATCTGAACCTAACCATCACATAAAATCAAAGAATTGGACATTGCCAAAATATCCACAAAACGTGCTTACCTCACAATACCTAACCCAACCTAACCTAACCATCACCGAAGTCAGAGAATTCGACATTGCTAAAATATCCACAAAAAGTTCATACCCCACCAAACCTCACCCATCTGAACCTAACCATCACCGAAGTCGAAGAAATGGACATTGCCAAAATATCCACAAAACGTGCTTATCTCACTATACCTTATCCAACCTAACCTAACCATCACCGAAAAAAGAGAATTCGACATTGCCAAAATACCCACAAAAAGTTCTTATCCTACCAAACCTCACCCATCTGAACCTAACCATCACCGAAATCAAAGAATTGGACATTAATCAAATATCCACAAAACGTGCTTACCTCACAATACCTAACCCAACCTAACCTTACTATCACCGAAGTCAGAGAATTCGACATTGCCAAAATATCCACAAAAAGTTCTTATCCTACCAAACCTCTCCCATCTGAACCTAACCATCACCGAAATCAAAGAATTGGACATTGCCAAAATATCCACAAAACGTGCTTACCTCACAAAACCTAACCCAACCTAACCTAACCATCACCGAAGTCAGAGAATTCGACATTGCCAAAATATCCACAAAAAGTTCTTATCCTACCAAACCTCACCCATCTGAACTTAACCATCACCGAAATCAAAGAATTGGACATTGCAAAAATATACACAAAACGTGCTTACCTCACAATACCTAACCTAACCTAACCTAACCATCACCGAAGTCAGAGAATTCGACATTGCCAAAATATCCACAAAAAGTTCATACCCCACCAAACCTCACCCATCTGAACCTAACCATCACCGATGTCGAAGAAATGGACATTGCTAAAATATTCACAAAACGTGCTTATCTCACTATACCTTATCCAACCTAACCTAACCATCACCGAAAATAGAGAATTCGACATTGCCAAAATATCCACAAAAAGTTCTTATCCTACCAAACCTCACCCATCTGAACCTAACCATCACCGAAATCAAAGAATTGGACATTAATTAAATATCCACAAAACGTGCTTACCTCACAATACCTAACCCAACCTAACCTAACTGTCACCGAAGTCAGAGAATTCGACATTGCCAAAATATCCACAAAAAGTTCTTTTCCTACCAAACCTCTCCCATCTGAACCTAACCATCACCGAAATCAAAGAATTGGACATTGTTAAAATATCCACAAAACGTGCTTACCTCACAATACCTAACCCAACCTAACCTAACCATCACCGAAGTCAGAGAATTCGACATTGCTAAAATATCCACAAAAAGTTCTTATCCTACCAAACCTCACCCATCTGAACCTAACCATCACCGAAATCAAAGAATTAGACATTGCAAAAATATACACAAAACGTGCTTAACTCACAATACCTAACCCAACCTAACCTAACCATCACCGAAGTCAAAGAATTCGACATTGCCAAAATATCCACAAAAAGTTCTTATCCTACCAAACCCCACCCATCTGAACCTAACCATCACCGAAATCAATGAATTGGACATTGCGAAAATATCCACAAAACGTGCTTACCTCACAATACCTAACCCAACCTAACCTTACCATCACCGAAGTCAGAGAATTCGACATTGCCAAAATATCCACAAAAAGTTCTTATCCTACCAAACCTCACCCATCTGATCCTAACCATCACCGAAATCAAAGAATTGGACAAAAAGTTCTTATCCTACCAAACCTCACTTATCTGAACCTAACCATCACCGAAATCAAAGAATTGGACAATGATAAAATATCCACAAAACGTGCTTACCTTACAATACCTAACCCAACCTAACCTAACCATCACTGAAGTCAGAGAATCCAACATTGCCAAAATATCCACAAAAAGTTCATACCCCACCAAACCTCACCCATCTGATCCTAACCATCACCGAAATCGAAGAAATGGACATTGCCAAAATATCCACAAAACGTGCTTACCTCACTATACCTTATTCAACCTAACCTAACCATCACCGAAGTCAGAGAATTCGACATTGCCAAAATATACACAAAACGTGCTTACCTCACAATACCTAACCTAACCTAACCTAACCATCACCGAAGTCAGAGAATTCGACATTGCCAAAATATCCACAAAAAGTTCATACCCCACCAAACCTCACCCATCTGAACCTAACCATCACCGATGTCGAAGAAATGGACATTGCTAAAATATTCACAAAACGTGCTTATCTCACTATACCTTATCCAACCTAACCTAACCATCACCGAAAATAGAGAATTCGACATTGCCAAAATATCCACAAAAAGTTCTTATCCTACCAAACCTCACCCATCTGAACCTAACCATCACCGAAATCAAAGAATTGGACATTAATTAAATATCCACAAAACGTGCTTACCTCACAATACCTAACCCAACCTAACCTAACTGTCACCGAAGTCAGAGAATTCGACATTGCCAAAATATCCACAAAAAGTTCTTATCCTACCAAACCTCTCCCATCTGAACCTAACCATCACCGAAATCAAAGAATTGGACATTGTTAAAATATCCACAAAACGTGCTTACCTCACAATACCTAACCCAACCTAACCTAACCATCACCGAAGTCAGAGAATTCGACATTGCTAAAATATCCACAAAAAGTTCTTATCCTACCAAACCTCACCCATCTGAACCTAACCATCACCGAAATCAAAGAATTAGACATTGCAAAAATATACACAAAACGTGCTTAACTCACAATACCTAACCCAACCTAACCTAACCATCACCGAAGTCAAAGAATTCGACATTGCCAAAATATCCACAAAAAGTTCTTATCCTACCAAACCCCACCCATCTGAACCTAACCATCACCGAAATCAATGAATTGGACATTGCGAAAATATCCACAAAACGTGCTTACCTCACAATACCTAACCCAACCTAACCTTACCATCACCGAAGTCAGAGAATTCGACATTGCCAAAATATCCACAAAAAGTTCTTATCCTACCAAACCTCACCCATCTGATCCTAACCATCACCGAAATCAAAGAATTGGACATTGCCAAAATATCCACAAAACGTGCTTACCTCACAATACCTAACCCAACCTAACCTAACCATCACCGAAGTCAGAGAATTCGACATTGCCAAAATATCCACAAAAAGTTCTTATCCTACCAAACCTCACTTATCTGAACCTAACCATCACCGAAATCAAAGAATTGGACAATGATAAAATATCCACAAAACGGGCTTACCTCACAATACCTAACCCAACCTAACCTAACCATCACCGAAGTCAAAGAATTCGACATTGCCAAAATATCCACAAAAAGTTCTTATCCTACCAAACCTCACCCATCTGAACCTAACGATCACCGAAATCAATGAATTGGACATTGCGAAAATATCCACAAAACGTGCTTACCTCACAATACCTAACCCTACCTAACCTTACCATCACCGAAGTCAGAGAATTCGACATTGCCAAAATATCCACAAAAAGTTCTTATCCTACCAAACCTCACCCATCTGAACCTAACCATCACCGAAATCAAAGAATTGGACATTGCCAAAATATCCACAAAACGTGCTTACCTTACAATACCTAACCCAACCTAACCTAACCATCACTGAAGTCAGAGAATCCAACATTGCCAAAATATCCACAAAAAGTTCATACCCCACCAAACCTCACCCATCTGATCCTAACCATCACCGAAATCGAAGAAATGGACATTGCCAAAATATCCACAAAACGTGCTTACCTCACTATACCTTATTCAACCTAACCTAACCATCACCGAAGTCAGAGAATTCGACATTGCCAAAATATCCACAAAAAGTTCTTATCCTACCAAACCTCACCCATCTGAACCTAACCATCACCGAAATCAAAGAATTGGACATTGCAAAGATATTCACAAAACGTGCTTACCTCACAATACCTAACCTAACCTAACCTAACCATCACCGAAGTCAGAGAATTCGACATTGCCAAAATATCCACAAAAAGTTCTTATCCTACCAAACCTCACCCATCTGAGCCTAACCATCAACGAAATTAAAGAATTAGACATTGCGAAAATATCTACAAAACATGCTTACCCCTTAATACCTAACCCAACCTAACCTTACCATCACCGAAGTCAGAGAATTCGACATTGCCAAAATATCCACAAAAAGTTCTTATCCTTCCAAACCTCTCCCATCTGAACCTAACCATCACCGAAATCAAAGAATTGGACATTGCCAAAATATCCACAAAACGTGCTTACCTCACAATACCTAACCCAACCTAACCTAACCATCACCGAAGTCAGAGAATTCGACATTGCCAAAATATCCACAAAAAGTTCTTATCCTACCAAACCTCACCCATCTGAACCTAACCATCACCGAAATCAAAGAATTGGACATTAAAAAAATATCCACAAAACGTGCTTACTTAACAATACCTAACCCAACCTAACCTTACCATCACCGAAGTCAGAGAATTCGACATTGCCAAAATATCCACAAAAAGTTCTTATCCTACCAAACCTCACCCATCTGAACCTAACCATCACCGAAATCAAAGAATTGGACATTGCAAAGATATACACAAAACGTGCTTACCTCACAATACCTAACCTAACCTAACCTAAAAATCACCGAAGTCAGAGAATTCGACATTGCCAAAATATCCACAAAAAGTTCTTATCCTACCAAACCTCACCCATCTGAGCCTAACCATCAACGAAATTAAAGAATTAGACATTGCGAAAATATCTACAAAACATGCTTACCCCTTAATACCTAACCCAACCTAACCTTACCATCACCGAAGTCAGAGAATTCGACATTGCCAAAATATCCACAAAAAGTTCTTATCCTTCCAAACCTCTCCCATCTGAACCTAACCATCACCGAAATCAAAGAATTGGACATTGCCAAAATATCCACAAAACGTGCTTACCTCACAACACCTAACCCAACCTAACCTAACCATCACCGAAGTCAAAGAATTCGACAATGCCAAAATATCCACAAAAAGTTCTTATCCTACCAAACCCCACCCATCTGAACCTAACCATCACCGAAATCAATGAATTGGACATTGCGAAAATATTCACAAAACGTGCTTACCTCACAATACCTAACCCAACCTAACCTTACCATCACCGAAGTCAGAGAATTCGACATTGCCAAAATATCCACAAAAAGTTCTTATCCTACCAAACCTCACCCATCTGATCCTAACCATCACCGAAATCAAAGAATTGGACATTGCCAAAATATCCACAAAACGTGCTTACCTCACAATACCTAACCCAACCTAACCTAACCATCACCGAAGTCAGAGAATTCGACATTGCCAAAATATCCACAAAAAGTTCTTATCCTACCAAACGTCACTTATCTGAACCTAACCATCACCGAAATCAAAGAATTGGACAATGATAAAATATCCACAAAACGGGCTTACCTCACAATACCTATTCCAACCTAACCTAACCATCACCGAAGTCAAAGAATTCGACATTGCCAAAATATCCACAAAAAGTTCTTATCCTACCAAACCTCACCCATCTGAACCTAACCATCACCGAAATCAATGATTTGGACATTGCGAAAATATCCACAAAACGTGCTTACCTCACAATACCTAACCCTACCTAACCTTACCATCACCGAAGTCAGAAAATTCGACATTGCCAAAATATCCACAAAAAGTTCTTATCCTACCAAACCTCACCTATCTGAACCTAACCATCACCGAAATCAAAGAATTGGACATTGCCAAAATATCCACAAAACGTGCTTACCTCACAATACCTAACCCAACCTAACCTAACCATCACTGAAGTCAGAGAATCCAACATTGCCAAAATATCCACAAAAAGTTCATACCCCACCAAACCTCACCCATCTGATCCTAACCATTACCGAAATCGAAGAAATGGACATTGCCAAAATATCCACAAAACGTGCTTACCTCAATATACCTTATTCAACCTAACCTAACCATCACCGAAGTCAGAGAATTCGACATTGCCAAAATATCCACAAAAAGTTCTTATCCTACCAAACCTCACCCATCTGAACCTAACCATCACCGAAATCAAAGAATTGGACATTAAAAAAATATCCACAAAACGTGCTTACTTAACAATACCTAACCCAACCTAACCTAACCATCACCGAAGTCAGAGAATTCGACATTGCCAAAATATCCACAAAAAGTTCTTATCCTACCAAACCTCACCCATCTGAACCTAACCATCACCGAAATCAAAGAATTGGACATTGCAAAGATATACACAAAACGTGCTTACCTCACAATACCTAACCTAACCTAACCTAACCATCACCGAAGTCAGAGAATTCGACATTGCCAAAATATCCACAAAAAGTTCTTATCCTACCAAACCTCACCCATCTGAGCCTAACCATCAACGAAATTAAAGAATTAGACATTGCGAAAATATCTACAAAACATGCTTACCCCTTAATACCTAACCCAACCTAACCTTACCATCACCGAAGTCAGAGAATTCGACATTGCCAAAATATCCACAAAAAGTTCTTATCCTTCCAAACCTCTCCCATCTGAACCTAACCATCACCGAAATCAAAGAATTGGACATTGCCAAAATATCCACAAAACGTGCTTACCTCACAATACCTAACCCAACCTAACCTAACCATCACCGAAGTCAGAGAATTCGACATTGCTAAAATATCCACAAAAAGTTCTTATCCTACCAAACCTCACCCATCTGAACCTAACCATCACCGAAATCAAAGAATTAGACATTGCAAAAATATACACAAAACGTGCTTACCTCACAATACCTAACCCAACCTAACCTTACCATCACCGAAGTCAGAGAATTCGACATTGCCAAAATATCCACAAAAAGTTCTTATCCTACCAAACCTCACCCATCTGATCCTAACCATCACCGAAATCAAAGAATTGGACATTGCCAAAATATCCACAAAACGTGCTTACCTCACAATACCTAACCCAACCTAACCTAACCATCACCGAAGTCAGAGAATTCGACATTGCCAAAATATCCACAAAAAGTTCTTATCCTACCAAACGTCACTTATCTGAACCTAACCATCACCGAAATCAAAGAATTGGACAATGATAAAATATCCACAAAACGGGCTTTCCTCACAATACCTATTCCAACCTAACCTAACCATCACCGAAGTCAAAGAATTCGACATTGCCAAAATATCCACAAAAAGTTCTTATCCTACCAAACCTCACCCATCTGAACCTAACTATCACCGAAATCAATGAATTGGACATTGCGAAAATATCCACAAAACGTGCTTACCTCACAATACCTAACCCTACCTAACCTTACCATCACCGAAGTCAGAAAATTCGACATTGCCAAAATATCCACAAAAAGTTCTTATCCTACCAAACCTCAACCATCTGAACCTAACCATCACCGAAATCAAAGAATTGGACATTGCCAAAATATCCACAAAACGTGCTTACCTAACAATACCTAACCCAACCTAACCTAACCATCACTGAAGTCAGAGAATCCAACATTGCCAAAATATCCACAAAAAGTTCATACCCCACCAAACCTCACCCATCTGATCCTAACCATTACCGAAATCGAAGAAATAGACATTGCCAAAATATCCACAAAACGTGCTTACCTCACTATACCTTATTCAACCTAACCTAACCATCACCGAAGTCAGAGAATTCGACATTGCCAAAATATCCACAAAAAGTTCTTATCCTACCAAACCTCACCCATCTGAACCTAACCATCACCGAAATCAAAGAATTGGACATTGCAAAGATATACACAAAACGTGCTTTCCTCACAATACCTAACCTAACCTAACCTAACCATCACCAAAGTCAGAGAATTCGACATTGCCAAAATATCCACAAAAAGTTCTTATCCTACCAAACCTCACCCATCTGAGCCTAACCATCAACGAAATTAAAGAATTAGACATTGCGAAAATATCTACAAAACATGCTTTCCCCTTAATACCTAACCCAACCTAACCTTACCATCACCGAAGTCAGAGAATTCGACATTGCCAAAATATCCACAAAAAGTTCTTATCCTACCAAACCTCTCCCATCTGAACCTAACCATCACCGAAATCAAAGAATTGGACATCGCCAAAATAACAACAAAACGTGCTTACCTCACAATACCTAACCCAACCTAACCTAACCATCACCGAAGTCAGAGAATTCGACATTGCCAAAATATCCACAAAAAGTTCTTATCCTACCAAACCTCACCCATCTGAACCTAACCATCACCGAAATCAAAGAATTCGACATTGCAAAAATATACACAAAACGTGCTTACCTCACAATACCTAACCTTACCTAACCTTACCATTACCGAAGTCAGAGAATTCGACATTGCCAAAATATCCACAAAAAGTTCTTATCCTTCCAATCCTCACCCATCTGAGCCTAACCATCAACGAAATTAAAGAATTAGACATTGCGAAAATATCTACAAAACATGCTTACCCCTTAATACTTAACCCAACCTAACCTAACCATCACCGAAGTCAGAGAATTCGACATTGCCAAAATATCCACAAAAAGTTCATATCCTACCAAACCTCACCCATCTGAACCTAACCATCACCGAAATCAAAGAATTAGGCATTGCCAAAATATCCACAAAACGTGCTTACCTCACAATACCTAACCCAACCTAACCTATCCATCACCGAAGTCCGAGAATTTGACATTGCCAAAATATCCACAAAAAGTTCTTATCCTACCAAACCTCACTTATCTGAACCTAACCATCACCGAAATCAAAGAATTGGACAATGATAAAATATCCACAAAACGTGCTTACCTCTTAATACCTAACGCAACCTAACCTAACCATCACCGAAGTCAAAGAATTCGACATTGCCAAAATATTCACAAAAAGTTCTTATCCTACCAAACCTCACCCATCTGAACCTAACCATCACCGAAATCAAAGAATTCGACATTGCCAAAATATCCACAAAACGTGCTTACCTCACAATACCTAACCTAACCTAACCTTACCATCACCGAAGTCAGAGAATTCAACATTGCCAAAATATCTACAAAAAGTTCATACCCCACCAAACCTCACCCATCTGAACCTAACCATCACCGAAATCGAAGAAATGGACATTGCCAAAATATCCACAAAACGTGCTTACCTCACTATACCTTATCCAACCTAACCTAACCATCACCGAAAATAGAGAATTCGACATTGCCAAAATATCCACAAAAAGTTCTTATCCTACCAAACCTCACCCAATTGAACCTAACCATCACCGAAATCAAAGAATTGGACATTGCAAAAATATCCACAAAACGTGCTTACCTCACAATACCTAACCCAACCTAACCTAACCATCACTGAAGTCAGAGAATCCAACATTGCCAAAATATCCACAAAAAGTTCATACCCCACCAAACCTCACCCATCTGATCCTAACCATCACCGAAATCGAAGAAACGGACATTGCCAAAATATCCACAAAACGTGCTTACCTCTCTATACCTTATTCAACCTAACCTAACCATCACCGAAGTCAGAGAATTCGACATTGCCAAAATATCCACAAAAAGTTCTTATCCTACCAAACCTCACCCATCTGAGCCTAACCATCAACGTAATTAAAGAATTAGACATTTCCAAAATATCTACAAAACATGCTTACCCCTATATACCTAACCCAACCTAACCTTACCATCACCGAAGTCAGAGAATTCGACATTGCCAAAATATCCACAAAAAATTCTTATCCTACCAAACCTCACCCATCTGAACCTTACCATCACCGAAATCAAAGAATTGGACATTAATAAAATATCCACAAAACGTGCTTACCTTACAATACCTAACCCAACCTAACCTAACCATCACCAAAGTCAGAGAATTCGACATTGCCAAAATATCCACAAAAAGTTCATACCCCACCAAACCTCACCCATCTGAACCTAACCATCACCGAAATCGAAGAAACGGACATTGCCAAAATATCCACAAAACGTGCTTACCTCACTATACCTTATTCAACCTAACCTTACCATCACCGAAGTCAAAGAATTCGACATTGCCAAAATATCCACAAAAAGTTCTTATCCTACCAAACCTCACCCATCTGAACCTAACCATCACCGAAATCAATGATTTGGACATTGCGAAAATATCCACAAAACGTGCTTACCTCACAATACCTAACCCTACCTAACCTTACCATCACCGAAGTCAGAAAATTCGACATTGCCAAAATATCCACAAAAAGTTCTTATCCTACCAAACCTCACCCATCTGAACCTAACCATCACCGAAATCAAAGAATTGGACATTGCCAAAATATCCACAAAACGTGCTTACCTCACAATACCTAACCCAACCTAACCTAACCATCACTGAAGTCAGAGAATCCAACATTGCCAAAATATCCACAAAAAGTTCATACCCCACCAAACCTCACCCATCTGATCCTAACTATTACCGAAATCGAAGAAATGGACATTGCCAAAATATCCACAAAACGTGCTTACCTCACTATACCTTATTCAACCTAACCTAACCATCACCGAAGTCAGAGAATTCGACATTGCCAAAATATCCACAAAAAGTTCTTATCCTACCAAACCTCACCCATCTGAACCTAACCATCACCGAAATCAAAGAATTGGACAGTAAAAAAATATCCACAAAACGTGCTTACTTAACAATACCTAACCCAACCTAACCTAACCATCACCGAAGTCAGAGAATTCGACATTGCCAAAATATCCACAAAAAGTTCTTATCCTACCAAACCTCACCCATCTGAACCTAACCATCACCGAAATCAAAGAATTGGACATTGCAAAGATATACACAAAACGTGCTTACCTCACAATACCTAACCTAACCTAACCTAACCATCACCGAAGTCAGAGAATTCGACATTGCCAAAATATCCACAAAAAGTTCTTATCCTACCAAACCTCACCCATCTGAGCCTAACCATCAACGAAATTAAAGAATTAGACATTGCGAAAATATCTACAAAACATGCTTACCCCTTAATACCTAACCCAACCTAACCTTACCATCACCGAAGTCAGAGAATTCGACATTGCCAAAATATCCACAAAAAGTTCTTATCCTTCCAAACCTCTCCCATCTGAACCTAACCATCACCGAAATCAAAGAATTGGACATTGCCAAAATATCCACAAAACGTGCTTACCTCACAATACCTAACCCAACCTAACCTAACCATCACCGAAGTCAGAGAATTCGACATTGCTAAAATATCCACAAAAAGTTCTTATCCTACCAAACCTCACCCATCTGAACCTAACCATCACCGAAATCAAAGAATTAGACATTGCAAAAATATACACAAAACGTGCTTACCTCACAATACCTAACGCAACCTAACCTAACCATCACCGAAGTCAAAGAATTCGACATTGCCAAAATATCCACAAAAAGTTCTTATCCTACCAAACCCCACCCATCTGAACCTAACCATCACCGAAATCAATGAATTGGACATTGCGAAAATATTCACAAAACGTGCTTACCTCACAATACCTAACCCAACCTAACCTTACCATCACCGAAGTCAGAGAATTCGACATTGCCAAAATATCCACAAAAAGTTCTTATCCTATCAAACCTCACCCATCTGATCCTAACCATCACCGAAATCAAAGAATTGGACATTGCCAAAATATCCACAAAACGTGCTTACCTCACAATACCTAACCCAACCTAACCTAACCATCACCGAAGTCAGAGAATTCGACATTGCCAAAATATCCACAAAAAGTTCTTATCCTACCAAACGTCACTTATCTGAACCTAACCATCACCGAAATCAAAGAATTGGACAATGATAAAATATCCACAAAACGGGCTTTCCTCACAATACCTATTCCAACCTAACCTAACCATCACCGAAGTCAAAGAATTCGACATTGCCAAAATATCCACAAAAAGTTCTTATCCTACCAAACCTCACCCATCTGAACCTAACCATCACCGAAATCAATGAATTGGACATTGCGAAAATATCCACAAAACGTGCTTACCTCACAATACCTAACCCTACCTAACCTTACCATCACCGAAGTCAGAAAATTCGACATTGCCAAAATATCCACAAAAAGTTATTATCCTACCAAACCTCACCCATCTGAACCTAACCATCACCGAAATCAAAGAATTGGACATTGCCAAAATATCCACAAAACGTGCTTACCTCACAATACCTAACCCAACCTAACCTAACCATCACTGAAGTCAGAGAATCCAACATTGCCAAAATATCCACAAAAAGTTCATACCCCACCAAACCTCACCCATCTGATCCTAACCATTACCGAAATCGAAGAAATGGACATTGCCAAAATATCCACAAAACGTGCTTACCTCACTATACCTTATTCAACCTAACCTAACCATCACCGAAGTCAGAGAATTCGACATTGCCAAAATATCCACAAAAAGTTCTTATCCTACCAAACCTCACCCATCTGAACCTAACCATCACCGAAATCAAAGAATTGGACATTAAAAAAATATCCACAAAACGTGCTTACTTAACAATACCTAACCCAACCTAACCTAACCATCACCGAAGTCAGAGAATTCGACATTGCCAAAATATCCACAAAAAGTTCTTATCCTACCAAACCTCACCCATCTGAACCTAACCATCACCGAAATCAAAGAATTGGACATTGCAAAGATATACACAAAACGTGCTTTCCTCACAATACCTAACCTAACCTAACCTAACCATCACCAAAGTCAGAGAATTCGACATTGCCAAAATATCCACAAAAAGTTCTTATCCTACCGAACCTCACCCATCTGAGCCTAACCATCAACGAAATTAAAGAATTAGACATTGCGAAAATATCTACAAAACATGCTTACCCCTTAATACCTAACCCAACCTAACCTTACCATCACCGAAGTCAGAGAATTCGACATTGCCAAAATATCCACAAAAAGTTCTTATCCTACCAAACCTCTCCCATCTGAACCTAACCATCACCGAAATCAAAGAATTGGACATCGCCAAAATAACAACAAAACGTGCTTACCTCACAATACCTAACCCAACCTAACCTAACCATCACCGAAGTCAGAGAATTCGACATTGCCAAAATATCCACAAAAAGTTCTTATCCTACCAAACCTCACCCATCTGAACCTAACCATCACCGAAATCAAAGAATTCGACATTGCAAAAATATACACAAAACGTGCTTACCTCACAATACCTAACCTTACCTAACCTTACCATTACCGAAGTCAGAGAATTCGACATTGCCAAAATATCCACAAAAAGTTCTTATCCTTCCAATCCTCACCCATCTGAGCCTAACCATCAACGAAATTAAAGAATTAGACATTGCGAAAATATCTACAAAACATGCTTACCCCTTAATACCTAACCCAACCTAACCTAACCATCACCGAAGTCAGAGAATTCGACATTGCCAAAATATCCACAAAAAGTTCATATCCTACCAAACCTCACCCATCTGAACCTAACCATCACCGAAATCAAAGAATTAGGCATTGCCAAAATATCCACAAAACGTGCTTACCTCACAATACCTAACCCAACCTAACCTATCCATCACCGAAGTCCGAGAATTTGACATTGCCAAAATATCCACAAAAAGTTCTTATCCTACCAAACCTCACTTATCTGAACCTAACCATCACCGAAATCAAAGAATTGGACAATGATCAAATATCCACAAAACGTGCTTACCTCTCAATACCTAACGCAACCTAACCTAACCATCACCGAAGTCAAAGAATTCGACATTGCCAAAATATTCACAAAAAGTTCTTATCCTACCAAACCTCACCCATCTGAACCTAACCATCACCGAAATCAAAGAATTCGACATTGCCAAAATATCCACAAAACGTGCTTACCTCACAATACCTAACCTAACCTAACCTAACCATCACCGAAGTCAGAGAATTCAACATTGCCAAAATATCTACAAAAAGTTCATACCCCACCAAACCTCACCCATCTGAACCTAACCATCACCGAAATCGAAGAAATGGACATTGCCAAAATATCCACAAAACGTGCTTACCTCACTATACCTTATCCAACCTAACCTAACCATCACCGAAAATAGAGAATTCGACATTGCCAAAATATCCACAAAAAGTTCTTATCCTACCAAACCTCACCCAATTGAACCTAACCATCACCGAAATCAAAGAATTGGACATTGCAAAAATATCCACAAAACGTGCTTACCTCACAATACCTAACCCAACCTAACCTAACCATCACTGAAGTCAGAGAATCCAACATTGCCAAAATATCCACAAAAAGTTCATACCCCACCAAACCTCACCCATCTGATCCTAACCATCACCGAAATCGAAGAAACGGACATTGCCAAAATATCCACAAAACGTGCTTACCTCTCTATACCTTATTCAACCTAACCTAACCATCACCGAAGTCAGAGAATTCGACATTGCCAAAATATCCACAAAAAGTTCTTATCCTACCAAACCTCACCCATCTGAGCCTAACCATCAACGTAATTAAAGAATTAGACATTTCCAAAATATCTACAAAACATGCTTACCCCTTAATACCTAACCCAACCTAACCTTACCATCACCGAAGTCAGAGAATTCGACATTGCCAAAATATCCACAAAAAGTTCTTATCCTACCAAACCTCACCCATCTGAACCTTACCATCACCGAAATCAAAGAATTGGACATTAATAAAATATCCACAAAACGTGCTTACCTTACAATACCTAACCCAACCTAACCTAACCATCACCGAAGTCAGAGAATTCGACATTGCCAAAATATCCACAAAAAGTTCATACCCCACCAAACCTCACCCATCTGAACCTAACCATCACCGAAATCGAAGAAACGGACATTGCCAAAATATCCACAAAACGTGCTTACCTCACTATACCTTATTTAACCTAACCTAACCATCACCGAATTCAGAGAATTCGACATTGCCAAAATATCCACAAAAAGTTCTTATCCTACCAAACCTCACCCATCTGAACCTAACTATCACCGAAATCAAAGAATTGGACATTGCAAAAATATCCACAAAAGGTGCTTACCTTACAATACCTAACCCAACCTAACCTAAACATCACCGAAGTCAAAGAATTCGACATTGCCAAAATATCCACAAAAAGTTCTTATCCTACCAAACCTCACCCATCTGAACCTTACCATCACCGAAATCAAAGAATTGGACATTAATAAAATATACACAAAACGTGCTTACCTTACAATACCTAACCCAACCTAACCTAACCATCATTGAAGTCAGAGAATTCGACATTGCCAAAATATCCACAAAAAGTTCTTATCCTACCAAACCTCACCCATCTGAACCTAACCATCACCGAAATCAAAGAATTGGACATTGCAAAAATATCCACAAAACGTGCTTACCTTACAATACCTAACCCAACCTAACCTAACCATCACCGAAGTCAGAGAATTCGACATTGCCAAAATATCCACAAAAAGTTCTTATCCTACCAAACCTCACTTATCTGAACCTAACCATCACCGAAATCAAAGAATTCGACATTGCCAAAATATCCACAAAACGTGCTTACCTCACAATACCTAACCTAACCTAACCTAACCATCACCGAAGTCAGAGAATTCAACATTGCCAAAATATCTACAAAAAGTTCATACCCCACCAAACCTCACCCATCTGAACCTAACCATCACCGAAATCGAAGAAATGGACATTGCCAAAATATCCACAAAACGAGGTTACCTCACTATACCATATCCAACCTAACCTAACCATCAACGAAAATAGAGAATTCGACATTGCCAAAATATCCACAAAAAGTTCTTATCCTACCAACCCTCACCCAATTGAACCTAACCATAGCCGAAATCAAAGAATTGGACATTGCAAAAATATCCACAAATTGTGCTTACCTCACAATACCTAACCTAACCTAACCTAACCATCACCGAATTTAGAGAATTCGACATTGCCAAAATATCCACAAAAAGTTCTTATCCTACCAAACCTCACCCATCTGAGCCTAACCATCAACGAAATTAAAGAATTAGACATTGCCAAAATATCTACAAAACATGCTTACCCCTTAATACCTAACCCAACCTAACCTAACCATCACCGAAGTCAGAGAATTCGACATTGCCAAAATATCCACAAAAAGTTCTTATCCTACCAAACCTCACCCAATTGAACCTAACCATCACCGAAATCAAAGAATTGGACATTTCAAAAATATCCACAAAACGTGCTTACCTCACAATACCTAACCTAACCTAACCATCACCGAAGTCAGAGAATTCGACATTGCCAAAATATCCACAAAAAGTTCTTATCCTACCAAACCTCACCCATCTGAAACTAACCATCACCGAAATCAAAGAATTGGACATTAATAAAATATCCACAAAACGTGCTTAACTTACAATACCTAACCCAACCTAACCTAACCATCACTGAAGTCAGAGAATCCAACATTTCAAAAATATCCACAAAAAGTTCATACCCCACCAAACCTCACCCATCTGATCCTAACCATCACCGAAATCGAAGAAACGGACATTGCCAAAATATCCACAAAACGTGCTTACCTCTCTATACCTTATTCAACCTAACCTAACCATCACCGAAGTCAGAGAATTCGACATTGCCAAAATATCCACAAAAAGTTCTTATCCTACCAAACCTCACCCATCTGAGCCTAACCATCAACGTAATTAAAGAATTAGACATTTCCAAAATATCTACAAAACATGCTTACCCCTTAATACCCAACCCAACCTAACCTTACCATCACCGAAGTCAGAGAATTCGACATTGCCAAAATATCCACAAAAAGTTCTTATCCTACCAAACCTCACCCATCTGAACCTTACCATCACCGAAATCAAAGAATTGGACATTAATAAAATATCCACAAAACGTGCTTACCTTACAATACCTAACCCAACCTAACCTAACCATCACCGAAGTCAGAGAATTCGACATTGCCAAAATATCCACAAAAAGTTCATACCCCACCAAACCTCACCCATCTGAACCTAACCATCACCGAAATCGAAGAAACGGACATTGCCAAAATATCCACAAAACGTGCTTACCTCACTATACCTTATTTAACCTAACCTAACCATCACCGAATTCAGAGAATTCGACATTGCCAAAATATCCACAAAAAGTTCTTATCCTACCAAACCTCACCCATCTGAACCTTACTATCACCGAAATCAAAGAATTGGACATTGCAAAAATATCCACAAAAGGTGCTTACCTTAAAATACCTAACCCAACCTAACCTAAACATCACCGAAGTCAAAGAATTCGACATTGCCAAAATATCCACAAAAAGTTCTTATCCTACCAAACCTCACCCATCTGAACCTTACCATCACCGAAATCAAAGAATTGGACATTAATAAAATATCCACAAAACGTGCTTACCTTACAATACCTAACCCAACCTAACCTAACCATCATTGAAGTCAGAGAATTCGACATTGCCAAAATATCCACAAAAAGTTCTTATCCTACCAAACCTCACCCATCTGAACCTAACCATCACCGAAATCAAAGAATTCGACATTGCCAAAATATCCACAAAACGTGCTTACCTCACAATACCTAATCTAACCTAACCTTACCATCACCGAAGTCAGAGAATTCAACATTGCCAAAATATCCACAAAAAGTTCATACCCCACCAAACCTCACCCATCTGAACCTAACCATCACCGAAGTCGAAGAAATGGACATTGCCAAAATATCCACAAATCGTGCTTATCTCACTATACCTTATCCAACCTAACCTAACCATCACCGAAAATAGAGAATTCGACATTGCCAAAATACCCACAAAAAGTTCTTATCCTACCAAACCTCACCCATCTGAACCTAACCATCACCGAAATCAAAGAATTGGACATTAATAAAATATCCACAAAACGTGCTTACCTCACAATACCTAACCCAACCTAACCTTACTATCACCGAAGTCAGAGAATTCGACATTGCCAAAATATCCACAAAAAGTTCTTATCCTACCAAACCTCTCCCATCTGAACCTAACCATCACCGAAATCAAAGAATTGGACATTGCCAAAATATCCACAAAACGTGCTTACCTCACAAAACCTAACCCAACCTAACCTAACCATCACCGAAGTCAGAGAATTCGACATTGCCAAAATATCCACAAAAAGTTCTTATCCTACCAAACCTCACCCATCTGAACTTAACCATCACCGAAATCAAAGAATTGGACATTGCAAAAATATACACAAAACGTGCTTACCTCACAATACCTAACCTAACCTAACCTAACCATCACCGAAGTCAGAGAATTCGACATTGCCAAAATATCCACAAAAAGTTCATACCCCACCAAACCTCACCCATCTGAACCTAACCATCACCGATGTCGAAGAAATGGACATTGCTAAAATATTCACAAAACGTGCTTATCTCACTATACTTTATCCAACCTAACCTAACCATCACCGAAAATAGAGAATTCGACATTGCCAAAATATCCACAAAAAGTTCTTATCCTACCAAAACTCACCCATCTGAACCTAACCATCACCGAAATCAAAGAATTGGACATTAATTAAATATCCACAAAACGTGCTTACCTCACAATACCTAACCCAACCTAACCTAACTATCACCGAAGTCAGAGAATTCGACATTGCCAAAATATCCACAAAAAGTTCTTATCCTACCAAACCTCTCCCATCTGAACCTAACCATCACCGAAATCAAAGAATTGGACATTGTAAAAATATCCACAAAACGTGCTTACCTCACAATACCTAACCCAACCTAACCTAACCATCACCGAAGTCAGAGAATTCGACATTGCTAAAATATCCACAAAAAGTTCTTATCCTACCAAACCTCACCCATCTGAACCTAACCATCACCGAAATCAAAGAATTAGACATTGCAAAAATATACACAAAACGTGCTTAACTCACAATACCTAACCCAACCTAACCTAACCATCACCGAAGTCAAAGAATTCGACATTGCCAAAATTTCCACAAAAAGTTCTTATCCTACCAAACCCCACCCATCTGAACCTAACCATCACCGAAATCAATGAATTGGACATTGCGAAAATATCCACAAAACGTGCTTACCTCACAATACCTAACCCAACCTAACCTTACCATCACTGAAGTCAGAGAATTCGACATTGCCAAAATATCCACAAAAAGTTCTTATCCTACCAAACCTCACCCATCTGATCCTAACCATCACCGAAATCAAAGAATTGGACATTGCCAAAATATCCACAAAACGTGCTTACCTCACAATACCTAACCCAACCTAACCTAACCATCACCGAAGTCAGAGAATTCGACATTGCCAAAATATCCACAAAAAGTTCTTATCCTACCAAACCTCACTTATCTGAACACAACCATCACCGAAATCAAAGAATTGGACAATAATAAAATATCCACAAAACGGGCTTACCTCACAATACCTAACCCAACCTAACCTAACCATCACCGAAGTCAAAGAATTCGACATTGCCAAAATATCCACAAAAAGTTCTTATCCTACCAAACCTCACCCATCTGAACCTAACCATCACCGAAATCGATGAATTGGACATTGCGAAAATATCCACAAAACTTGCTTACCTCACAATACCTAACCCTACCTAACCTTACCATCACCAATGTCAGAGAATTCGACATTGCCAAAATATCCACAAAAAGTTCTTATCCTACCAAACCTCACCCATCTGAACCTAACCATCACCGAAATCAAAGAATTGGACATTGCCAAAATATCCACAAAACGTGCTTACTTTACAATACCTAACCCAACCAAACCTAACCATCACTGAAGTCAGAGAATCCAACATTGCCAAAATATCCACAAAAAGTTCATACCCCACCAAACCTCACCCATCTGATCCTAACCATCACCGAAATCGAAGAAATGGACATTGCCAAAATATCCACAAAACGTGCTTACCTCACTATACCTTATTCAACCTAACCTTACCATCACCGAAGTCAGAGAATTCGACATTGCCAAAATATCCACAAAAAGTTCTTATCCTACCAAACCTCACCCATCTGAACCTAACCATCACCGAAATCAAAGAATTGGACATTAATAAAATATCCACAAAACGTGCTTACTTAACAATACCTAACCCAACCTAACCTCACCATCACCGAAGTCAGAGAATTCGACATTGCCAAAATATCCACAAAAAGTTCTTATCCTACCAAACCTCACCCATCTGAACCTAACCATCACCGAAATCAAAGAATTGGACATTGCAAAGATATACACAAAACGTGCTTACCTCACAATACCTAACCTAACCTAACCTAACCATCACCGAAGTCAGAGAATTCGACATTGCCAAAATATCCACAAAAAGTTCTTATCCTACCAAACCTCACCCATCTGAGCCTAACCATCAACGAAATTAAAGAATTAGACATTGCAAAAATATTTACAAAACATGCTTACCCCTTAATACCTAACCCAACCTAACCTAACCATCACCGAAGTCAGAGAATTCGACATTGCTAAAATATCCACAAAAAGTTCTTATCCTACCAAACCTCACCCATCTGAACCTAACCATCACCGAAATCAAAGAATTGGACATTGCCAAAATATCCACAAAACGTGCTTACCTCACAATACCTAACCCAACCTAACCTAACCATCACCGAAGTCAGAGAATTCGACATTGCTAAAATATCCACAAAAAGTTCTTATCCTACCAAACCTCACCCATCTGAACCTAACCATCACCGAAATCAAAGAATTGGACATTGCCAAAATATCCACAAAACGTGCTTACCTCACAATACCTAACCCTACCTAACCTTACCATCACCGAAGTCAGAGAATTCGACATTGCCAAAATATCCACAAAAAGTTCTTATCCTACCAAACCTCACCCATCTGAACCTAACCATCACCGAAATCAAAGAATTGGACATTGCCAAAATATCCACAAAACGTGCTTACCTTACAATACCTAACCCAACCTTACCTAACCATCACTGAAGTCAGAGAATCCAACATTGCCAAAATATCCACAAAAAGTTCATACCCCACCAAACCTCACCCATCTGATCCTAACCATCACCGAAATCGAAGAAATGGACATTGCCAAAATATCCACAAAACGTGCTTACCTCACTATACCTTATTCAACCTAACCTAACCATCACCGAAGTCAGAGAATTCGACATTGCCAAAATATCCACAAAAAGTTCTTATCCTACCAAACCTCACCCATTTGAGCCTAACCATCAACGAAATTAAAGAATTAGACATTGCAAAAATATCTACAAAACATGCTTACCCCTTAATACCTAACCCAACCTAACCTAACCATCACCGAAGTCAGAGAATTCGACATTGCTAAAATATCCACAAAAAGTTCTTATCCTACCAAACCTCACCCATCTGAACCTAACCATCACCGAAATCAAAGAATTGGACATTGCCAAAATATCCACAAAACGTGCTTACCTCACAATACCTAACCCAACCTAACCTAACCATCACCGAAGTCAGAGAATTCGACATTGCTAAAATATCCACAAAAAGTTCTTATCCTACCAAACCTCACCCATCTGAACCTAACCATCACCGAAATCAAAGAATTGGACATTGCCAAAATATCCACAAAACGTGCTTACCTCACAATACCTAACCCTACCTAACCTTACCATCACCGAAGTCAGAGAATTCGACATTGCCAAAATATCCACAAAAAGTTCTTATCCTACCAAACCTCACCCATCTGAACCTAACCATCACCGAAATCAAAGAATTGGACATTGCCAAAATATCCACAAAACGTGCTTACCTTACAATACCTAACCCAACCTTACCTAACCATCACTGAAGTCAGAGAATCCAACATTGCCAAAATATCCACAAAAAGTTCATACCCCACCAAACCTCACCCATCTGATCCTAACCATCACCGAAATCGAAGAAATGGACATTGCCAAAATATCCACAAAACGTGCTTACCTCACTATACCTTATTCAACCTAACCTTACCATCACCGAAGTCAGAGAATTCGACATTGCCAAAATATCCACAAAAAGTTCTTATCCTACCAAACCTCACCCATCTGAACCTAACCATCACCGAAATCAAAGAATTGGACATTAATAAAATATCCACAAAACGTGCTTACTTAACAATACCTAACCCAACCTAACCTCACCATCACCGAAGTCAGAGAATTCGACATTGCCAAAATATCCACAAAAAGTTCTTATCCTACCAAACCTCACCCATCTGAACCTAACCATCACCGAAATCAAAGAATTGGACATTGCAAAGATATACACAAAACGTGCTTACCTCACAATACCTAACCTAACCTAACCTAACCATCACCGAAGTCAGAGAATTCGACATTGCCAAAATATCCACAAAAAGTTCTTATCCTACCAAACCTCACCCATCTGAGCCTAACCATCAACGAAATTAAAGAATTAGACATTGCAAAAATATTTACAAAACATGCTTACCCCTTAATACCTAACCCAACCTAACCTAACCATCACCGAAGTCAGAGAATTCGACATTGCTAAAATATCCACAAAAAGTTCTTATCCTACCAAACCTCACCCATCTGAACCTAACCATCACCGAAATCAAAGAATTGGACATTGCCAAAATATCCACAAAACGTGCTTACCTCACAATACCTAACCCAACCTAACCTAACCATCACCGAAGTCAGAGAATTCGACATTGCTAAAATATCCACAAAAAGTTCTTATCCTACCAAACCTCACCCATCTGAACCTAACCATCACCGAAATCAAAGAATTGGACATTGCCAAAATATCCACAAAACGTGCTTACCTCACAATACCTAACCCTACCTAACCTTACCATCACCGAAGTCAGAGAATTCGACATTGCCAAAATATCCACAAAAAGTTCTTATCCTACCAAACCTCACCCATCTGAACCTAACCATCACCGAAATCAAAGAATTGGACATTGCCAAAATATCCACAAAACGTGCTTACCTTACAATACCTAACCCAACCTTACCTAACCATCACTGAAGTCAGAGAATCCAACATTGCCAAAATATCCACAAAAAGTTCATACCCCACCAAACCTCACCCATCTGATCCTAACCATCACCGAAATCGAAGAAATGGACATTGCCAAAATATCCACAAAACGTGCTTACCTCACTATACCTTATTCAACCTAACCTAACCATCACCGAAGTCAGAGAATTCGACATTGCCAAAATATCCACAAAAAGTTCTTATCCTACCAAACCTCACCCATTTGAGCCTAACCATCAACGAAATTAAAGAATTAGACATTGCAAAAATATCTACAAAACATGCTTACCCCTTAATACCTAACCCAACCTAACCTAACCATCACCGAAGTCAGAGAATTCGACATTGCTAAAATATCCACAAAAAGTTCTTATCCTACCAAACCTCACCCATCTGAACCTAACCATCACCGAAATCAAAGAATTGGACATTGCCAAAATATCCACAAAACGTGCTTACCTCACAATACCTAACCCAACCTAACCTAACCATCACCGAAGTCAGAGAATTCGACATTGCTAAAATATCCACAAAAAGTTCTTATCCTACCAAACCTCACCCATCTGAACCTAACCATCACCGAAATCAAAGAATTGGACATTGCCAAAATATCCACAAAACGTGCTTACCTCACAATACCTAACCCTACCTAACCTTACCATCACCGAAGTCAGAGAATTCGACATTGCCAAAATATCCACAAAAAGTTCTTATCCTACCAAACCTCACCCATCTGAACCTAACCATCACCGAAATCAAAGAATTGGACATTGCCAAAATATCCACAAAACGTGCTTACCTTACAATACCTAACCCAACCTTACCTAACCATCACTGAAGTCAGAGAATCCAACATTGCCAAAATATCCACAAAAAGTTCATACCCCACCAAACCTCACCCATCTGATCCTAACCATCACCGAAATCGAAGAAATGGACATTGCCAAAATATCCACAAAACGTGCTTACCTCACTATACCTTATTCAACCTAACCTAACCATCACCGAAGTCAGAGAATTCGACATTGCCAAAATATCCACAAAAAGTTCTTATCCTACCAAACCTCACCCATCTGAACCTAACCATCACCGAAATCAAAGAATTGGACATTAATAAAATATTCACAAAACGTGCTTACTTAACAATACCTAACCCAACCTAACCTCACCATCACCGAAGTCAGAGAATTCGACATTGCCAAAATATCCACAAAAAGTTCTTATCCTACCAAACCTCACCCATCTGAACCTAACCATCACCGAAATCAAAGAATTGGACATTGCAAAGATATACACAAAACGTGCTTACCTCACAATACCTAACCTAACCTAACCTAACCATCACCGAAGTCAGAGAATTCGACATTGCCAAAATATCCACAAAAAGTTCTTATCCTACCAAACCTCACCCATCTGAGCCTAACCATCAACGAAATTAAAGAATTAGACATTGCGAAAATATCTACAAAACATGCTTACCCCTTAATACCTAACCCAACCTAACCTTTCCATCACCGAAGTCAGAGAATTCGACATTGCCAAAATATCCACAAAAAGTTCTTATCCTTCCAAACCTCTCCCATCTGAACCTAACCATCACCGAAATCAAAGAATTGGACATTGCCAAAATATCCACAAAACGTGCTTACCTCACAATACCTAACCCAACCTAACCTAACCATCATCGAAGTCAGAGAATTCGACATTGCTAAAATATCCACAAAAAGTTCTTATCCTACCAAACCTCACCCATCTGAACCTAACCATCACCGAAATCAAAGAATTGGACATTGCCAAAATATCCACAAAACGTGCTTACCTCACAATACCTAACCCAACCTAACCTAACCATCACCGAAGTCAGAGAATTCGACATTGCTAAAATATCCACAAAAAGTTCTTATCCTACCAAACCTCACCCATCTGAACCTAACCATCACCGAAATCAAAGAATTAGACATTGCAAAAATATACACAAAACGTGCTTACCTCACAATACCTAACCCAACCTAACCTAACCATCACCGAAGTCAAAGAATTCGACATTGCCAAAATATCCACAAAAAGTTCTTATCCTACCAAACCCCACCCATCTGAACCTAACCATCACCGAAATCAATGAATTGGACATTGCGAAAATATTCACAAAACGTGCTTACCTCACAATACCTAACCCAACCTAACCTTACCATCACCGAAGTCAGAGAATTCGACATTGCCAAAATATCCACAAAAAGTTCTTATCCTACCAAACCTCACCCATCTGATCCTAACCATCACCGAAATCAAAGAATTGGACATTGCCAAAATATCCACAAAACGTGCTTACTTCACAATACCTAACCCAACCTAACCTAACCATCACCGAAGTCAGAGAATTCGACATTGCCAAAATATCCACAAAAAGTTCTTATCCTACCAAACCTCACCCATCTGAACCTAACCATCACCGAAATCAAAGAATTGGACATTAAAAAAATATCCACAAAACGTGCTTACTCAACAATACCTAACCCAACCTAACCTAACCATCACCGAAGTCAGAGAATTCGACATTGCCAAAATATCCACAAAAAGTTCTTATCCTACCAAACCTCACCCATCTGAGCCTAACCATCAACGTAATTAAAGAATTAGACATTTCCAAAATATCTACAAAACATGCTTACCCCTTAATACCTAACCCAACCTAACCTTACCATCACCGAAGTCAGAGAATTCGACATTGCCAAAATATCCACAAAAAGTTCTTATCCTACCAAACCTCACCCATCTGAACCTTACCATCACCGAAATCAAAGAATTGGACATTAATAAAATATCCACAAAACGTGCTTACCTTACAATACCTAACCCAACCTAACCTAACCATCACCGAAGTCAGAGAATTCGACATTGCCAAAATATCCACAAAAAGTTCTTATCCTACCAAACCTCACCCATCTGAGCCTAACCATCAACGAAATTAAAGAATAAGACATTGCCAAAATATCTACAAAACATGCTTACCCCTTAATACCTAACCCAACCTAACCTTACCATCACCGAAGTCAGAGAATTCAACATTGCCAAAATATCCACAAAAAGTTCTTATCCTACCAAACCTCACCCAATTGAACCTAACCATCACCGAAATCAAAGAATTGGACATTGCAAAAATATCCACAAAACGTGCTTACCTCACAATACCTAACCTAACCTAACCTAACCATCACCGAAGTCAGAGAATTCGACTTTGCCAAAATATCCACAAAAATTTCTTATCCTACCAAACCTCACCCATCTGAACCTAACCATCACCGAAATCAAAGAATTGGACATTTCCAAAATATCCACAAAACGTGCTTACCTCACAATACCTAACCCAACCTAACCTAACCATCACTGAAGTCAGAGAATCCAACATTGCCAAAATATCCACAAAAAGTTCATACCCCACCAAACCTCACCCATCTGAACCTAACCATCACCGAAATCGAAGAAACGGACATTGCCAAAATATCCACAAAACGTGCTTACCTCACTATACCTTAATCAACCTAACCTAACCATCACCGAATTCAGAGAATTCGACATTGCCAAAATATCCACAAAAAGTTCTTATCCTACCAAACCTCACCCATCTGAACCTAACTATCACCGAAATCAAAGAATTGGACATTGCAAAAATATCCACAAAAGGTGCTTACCTTACAATACCTAACCCAACCTAACCTAACCATCACCGAAGTCAACGAATTCGACATTGCCAAAATATCCACAAAAAGTTCTTATCCTACCAAACCTCACCCATCTGAACCTTACCATCACCGAAATCAAAGAATTGGACATAAATAAAATATCCACAAAACGTGCTTACCGTACAATACCTAACCCAACCTAACCTAACCATCACCGAAGTCAGAGAATTCGACATTGCCAAAATATCCACAAAAAGTTCTTATCCTACCAAACCTCACCCATCAAAACCTAACCATCACCGAAATCAAAGAATTGGACATTGCCAAAATATCCACAAAACGTGCTTACCTCACAATACCTAACTTAACCTAACCTAACCATCACTGAAGTCAGAGAATCCAACATTGCCAAAATATCCACAAAAAGTTCATACCCCACCAAACCTCACCCATCTGAACCTAACCATCACCGAAATCGAAGAAACGGACATTGCCAAAATATCCACAAAACGTGCTTACCTCACTATACCTTATTCAACCTAACCTAACCATCACCGAATTCAGAGAATTCGACATTGCCAAAATATCCACAAAAAGTTCTTATCCTACCAAACCTCACCCATCTGAACCTTACCATCACCGAAATCAAAGAATTGGACATTAATAAAATATCCACAAAACGTGCTTACCTTACAATACCTAACCCAACCTAACCTAACCATCACCGAAGTCAAAGAATTCGACATTGCCAAAATATCCACAAAAAGTTCTTATCCTACCAAACCTCACCCATCTGAACCTTACCATCACCGAAATCAAAGAATTGGACATTAATAAAATATCCACAAAACGTGCTTACCTTACAATACCTAACCCAACCTAACCTAACCATCACCGAAGTCAGAGAATTCGACATTGCCAAAATATCCACAAAAAGTTCTTATCCTACCAAACCTCACCCATATGAACCTAACCATCACCGAAATCAAAGAATTGGACATTGCCAAAATATCCACAAAACGTGCTTACCTCACAATACCTAACCCAACCTAACCTAACCATCACCGAAGTCAGAGAATTCAACATTGCCAAAATATCTACAAAAAGTTCATACCCCACCAAACCTCACCCATCTGAACCTAACCATCACCGAAATCGAAGAAATGAACATTGCCAAAATATCCACAAAACGTGCTTACCTCACTATACCTTATCCAACCTAACCTAACCATCACCGAAAATAGAGAATTCGACATTGCCAAAATATCCACAAAAAGTTCTTATCCTACCAAACCTCACCCAATTGAACCTAACTATCACCGAAATCAAAGAATTGGACATTGCAAAAATATCCACAAAACGTGCTTACCTCACAATACCTAACCTAACCTAACCTAACCATCACCGAAGTCAGAGAATTCGACATTGCCAAAATATCCACAAAAAGTTCTTATCCTACCAAACCTCACCCATCTGAGCCTAACCATCAACGTAATTAAAGAATTAGACATTTCCAAAATATCTACAAAACATGCTTTCCCCTTAATACTTAACCCAACCTAACCTTACCATCACCGAAGTCAGAGAATTCGACATTGCCAAAATATCCACAAAAAGTTCTTATCCTACCAAACCTCACCCAATTGAACCTAACCATCACCGAAATCAAAGAATTGGACATTGCAAAAATATCCACAAAACGTGCTTACCTCACAATACCTAACCCAACCTAACCTAACCATCACTGAAGTCAGAGAATCCAACATTGCCAAAATATCCACAAAAAGTTCATACCCCACCAAACCTCACCCATCTGATCCTAACCATCACCGAAATCGAAGAAACGGACATTGCCAAAATATCCACAAAACGTGCTTACCTCTCTATACCTTATTCAACCTAACCTAACCATCACCGAAGTCAGAGAATTTGACATTGCCAAAATATCCACAAAAAGTTCTTATCCTACCAAACCTCACCCATCTGAGCCTAACCATCAACGTAATTAAAGAATTAGACATTTCCAAAATATCTACAAAACATGCTTACCCCTTAATACCTAACCCAACCTAACCTTACCATCACCGAAGTCAGAGAATTCGACATTGCCAAAATATCCACAAAAAGTTCTTATCCTACCAAACCTCACCCATCTGAACCTTACCATCACCGAAATCAAAGAATTGGACATTAATTAAATATCCACAAAACGTGCTTACCTTACAATACCTAACCCAACCTAACCTAACCATCACCGAAGTCAGAGAATTCGACATTGCCAAAATATCCACAAAAAGTTCTTATCCTACCAAACCTCACCCATCTGAGCCTAACCATCAACGAAATTAAAGAATAAGACATTGCCAAAATATCTACAAAACATGCTTACCCCTTAATACCTAACCCAACCTAACCTTACCATCACCGAAGTCAGAGAATTCAACATTGCCAAAATATCCACAAAAAGTTCTTATCCTACCAAACCTCACCCAATTGAACCTAACCATCACCGAAATCAAAGAATTGGACATTGCAAAAATATCCACAAAACGTGCTTACCTCACAATACCTAACCTAACCTAACCTAACCATCACCGAAGTCAGAGAATTCGACTTTGCCAAAATATCCACAAAAATTTCTTATCCTACCAAACCTCACCCATCTGAACCTAACCATCACCGAAATCAAAGAATTGGACATTTCCAAAATATCCACAAAACGTGCTTACCTCACAATACCTAACCCAACCTAACCTTACCATCACTGAAGTCAGAGAATCCAACATTGCCAAAATATCCACAAAAAGTTCATACCCCACCAAACCTCACCCATCTGAACCTAACCATCACCGAAATCGAAGAAACGGACATTGCCAAAATATCCACAAAACGTGCTTACCTCACTATACCTTATTCAACCTAACCTAACCATCACCGAATTCAGAGAATTCGACATTGCCAAAATATCCACAAAAAGTTCTTATCCTACCAAACCTCACCCATCTGAACCTAACTATCACCGAAATCAAAGAATTGGACATTGCAAAAATATCCACAAAAGGTGCTTACCTTACAATACCTAACCCAACCTAACCTAACCATCACCGAAGTCAAAGAATTCGACATTGCCAAAATATCCACAAAAAGTTCTTATCCTACCAAACCTCACCCATCTGAACCTTACCATCACCGAAATCAAAGAATTGGACATTAATAAAATATCCACAAAACGTGCTTACCTTACAATACCTAACCCAACCTAACCTAACCATCACCGAAGTCAGAGAATTCGACATTGCCAAAATATCCACAAAAAGTTCTTATCCTACCAAACCTCACCCATCTGAACCTTAGCATCACCGAAATCAAAGAATTGGACATTAATAAAATATCCACAAAACGTGCTTACCTTACAATACCTAACCCAACCTAACCTAACCATCACCGAAGTCAGAGAATTCGACATTGCCAAAATATCCACAAAAAGTTCTTATCCTACCAAACCTCACCCATCTGAGCCTAACCATCAACGAAATTAAAGAATAAGACATTGCCAAAATATTAACAAAACATGCTTACCCCTTAATACCTAACCCAACCTAACCTTACCATCACCGAAGTCAGAGAATTCGACATTGCCAAAATATCCACAAAAAGTTCTTATCCTACTAAACCTCACCCATCTGAACCTAACCATCACCGAAATCAAAGAATTGGACATTGCCAAAATATCCACAAAACGTGCTTACCTCACAATACCTAACCCAACCTAACCTAACCATCACTGAAGTCAGAGAATCCAACATTGCCAAAATATCCACAAAAAGTTCTTATCCTACCAAACCTCACCCATCTGAACCTTACCATCACCGAAATCAAAGAATTGGACATTGCCAAAATATCCACAAAACGTGCTTACCTCACAATAACTAACCCAACCTAACCTAACCATCTCCGAAGTCAAAGAATTCGACATTGCCAAAATATCCACAAAAAGTTCTTATCCTACCAAACCTCACCCATCTGAACCTAACCATCACCGAAATCAAAGAATTCGACATTGCCAAAATATCCACAAAACGTGCTTACCTCACAATACCTTATCTAACCTAACCTAACCATCACCGAAGTCAGAGAATTCAACATTGCCAAAATATCCACAAAAAGTTCATACCCCACCAAACCTCACCCATCTGAACCTAACCATCACCGAAGTCGAAGAAATGGACATTGCCAAAATATCCACAAAACGTGCTTATCTCACTATACCTTATCCAACCTAACCTAACCATCACCGAAAATAGAGAATTCGACATTGCCAAAATACCCACAAAAAGTTCTTATCCTACCAAACCTCACCCATCTGAACCTTACCATCACCGAAATCAAAGAATTGGACATTAATTAAATATCCACAAAACGTGCTTACCTCACAATACCTAACCCAACCTAACCTTACTATCACCGAAGTCAGAGAATTCGACATTGCCAAAATATCCACAAAAAGTTCTTATCCTACCAAACCTCTCCCATCTGAACCTAACCATCACCGAAATCAAAGAATTGGACATTGCCAAAATATCCACAAAACGTGCTTACCTCACAAAACCTAACCCAACCTAACCTAACCATCACCGAAGTCAGAGAATTCGACATTGCCAAAATATCCACAAAAAGTTCTTATCCTACCAAACCTCACCCATCTGAACTTAACCATCACCGAAATCAAAGAATTGGACATTGCAAAAATATACACAAAACGTGCTTACCTCACAATACCTAACCTAACCTAGCCTAACCATCACCGAAGTCAGAGAATTCGACATTGCCAAAATATCCACAAAAAGTTCATACCCCACCAAACCTCACCCATCTGAACCTAACCATCACCGATGTCGAAGAAATGGACATTGCCAAAATATCCACAAAACGTGCTTATCTCACTATACCTTATCCAACCTAACCTAACCATCACCGAAAATAGAGAATTCGACATTGCCAAAATATCCACAAAAAGTTCTTATCCTACCAAACCTCACCCATCTGAACCTAACCATCACCGAAATCAAAGAATTGGACATTAATTAAATATCCACAAAACGTGCTTACCTCACAATACCTAACCCAACCTAACCTAACTATCACCGAAGTCAGAGAATTCGACATTGCCAAAATATCCACAAAAAGTTCTTATCCTACCAAACCTCTCCCATCTGAACCTAACCATCACCGAAATCAAAGAATTGGACATTGCCAAAATATCCACAAAACTTGCTTACCTCAGAATACCTAACCCAACCTAACCTAACCATCACCGAAGTCAAAGAATTCGACATTGCCAAAATATCCACAAAAAGTTCTTATCCTACCAAACCCCACCCATCTGAACCTAACCATCACCGAAATCAATGAATTGGACATTGCGAAAATATCCACAAAACGTGCTTACCTCACAATACCTAACCCAACCTAACCTTACCATCACCGAAGTCAGAGAATTCGACATTGATAAAATATCCACAAAAAGTTCTTATCCTACCAAACCTCACCCATCTGATCCTAACCATCACCGAAATCAAAGAAATGGACATTGCCAAAATATCCACAAAACGTGCTTACCTCACAATACCTAACCCAACCTAACCTAACCATCACCGAAGTCAGAGAATTCGACATTGCCAAAATATCCACAAAAAGTTCTCATCCTACCAAACCTCACTTATCTGAACCTAACCATCACCGAAATCAAAGAATTGGACAATGATAAAATATCCACAAAACGTGCTTACCTCACAATACCTAACCCAACCTAACCTTACCATCACCGAAGTCAGAGAATTCGACATTGCCAAAATATCCACAAAAAGTTCTTATCCTACCAAACCTCACCCATCTGATCCTAACCATCACCGAAATCAAAGAAATGGACATTGCCAAAATATCCACAAAACGTGCTTACCTCACAATACCTAACCCAACCTAACCTAACCATCACCGAAGTCAGAGAATTCGACATTGCCAAAATATCCACAAAAAGTTCTTATCCTACCAAACCTCACCCATCTGAACCTAACCATCACCGAAATCAATGAATTGGACATTGCAAAAATATCCACAAAACGTGCTTACCTCACAATACCTAACCCAACCTAACCTAACCATCACTAAAGTCAGAGAATCCAACATTGCCAAAATATCCACAAAAAGTTCATACCCCACCAAACCTCACCCATCTGATCCTAACCATCACCGAAATCGAAGAAATGGACATTGCCAAAATATCCACAAAACGTGCTTACCTCACTATACCTTATTCAACCTAACCTAACCATCACCGAAGTCAGAGAATTCGACATTGCCAAAATATCCACAAAAAGTTCTAATCCTACCAAACCTCACCCATCTGAACCTAACCATCACCGAAATCAAAGAATTGGACATTGATTAAATATCCACAAAACGTGCTTACCTCACAATACCTAACCCAACCTAACCTAACCATCACTGAAGTCAGAGAATCCAACATTGCCAAAATATCCACAAAAAGTTCATACCCCACCAAACCTCACCCATCTGAACCTAACCATCACCGAAATCGAAGAAATGGACATTGCCAAAATATCCACAAAACGTGCTTACCTCACTATACCTTATTCAACCTAACCTAACCATCACCAAAGTCAGAGAATTCGACATTGCCAAAATATCCACAAAAAAATCTTATCCTACCAAACCTCACCCATCTGAACCTAACCATCACCGAAATCAAAGAATTGGACATTGCAAAAATATCCACAAAACGTGCTTACTTTACAATACCTAACCCAACCTAACCTAACCATCACCGAAGTCAGAGAATTCGACATTGCCAACATATCCACAAAAAGTTCTTATCCTACCAAACCTCACTTATCTGAACCTAACCATCACCGAAATTAAAGAATTGGACAATAATTAAATATCCACAAAACGTGCTTACCTCACAATACCTAACCCAACCTAACCTAACCATCACCGAAGTCAAAGAATTCGACATTGCCAAAATATCCACAAAAAGTTCTTATCCTACCAAACCTCACCCATCTGAACCTAACCATCACTGAAATCAAAGAATTGGACATTGCCAAAATATCCACAAAACGTGCTTACCTCACTATACCTTATCCAACCTAACCTAACCATCACCGAAGTCAGAGAATTCGACATTGCCAAAATATCCACAAAAAGTTCTTATCCTACCAAACCTCACCCAATTGAACCTAACCATCACCGAAATCAAAGAATTGGACATTGCAAAAATATCCACAAAACGTGCTTACCTCACAATACCTAACCCAACCTAACCTAACCATCACTGAAGTCAGAGAATCCAACATTGCCAAAATATCCACAAAAAGTTCATACCCCACCAAACCTCACCCATCTGATCCTAACCATCACCGAAATCGAAGAAACGGACATTGCCAAAATATCCACAAAACGTGCTTACCTCTCTATACCTTATTCAACCTAACCTAACCATCACCGAAGTCAGAGAATTAGACATTGCCAAAATATCCACAAAAAGTTCTTATCCTACCAAAACTCACCCATCTGAGCCTAACCATCAACGTAATTAAAGAATTAGACATTTCCAAAATATCTACAAAACATGCTTACCCCTTAATACCTAACCCAACCTAACCTTACCATCACCGAAGTCAGAGAATTCGACATTGCCAAAATATCCACAAAAAGTTCTTATCCTACCAAACCTCACCCATCTGAGCCTAACCATCAACGTAATTAAAGAATTAGACATTTCCAAAATATCTACAAAACATGCTTACCCCTTAATACCTAACCCAACCTAACCTTACCATCACCGAAGTCAGAGAATTCGACATTGCCAAAATATCCACAAAAAGTTCTTATCCTACCAAAACTCACCCATCTGAGCCTAACCATCACCGAAATCAAAGAATAAGGCATTGCCAAAATATCCACAAAACGTGCTTACCTCACAATACCTAACCCAACCTAACCTATCCATCACCGAAGTCCGAGAATTTGACATTGCCAAAATATCCACAAAAAGTTCTTATCCTACCAAACCTCACTTATCTGAACCTAACCATCACCGAAATCAAAGAATTGGACAATGATAAAATATCCACAAAACGTGCTTACCTCACAATACCTAACGCAACCTAACCTAACCATCACCGAAGTCAGAGAATTCAACATTGCCAAAATATCTACAAAAAGTTCATACCCCACCAAACCTCACCCATCTGAACCTAACCATCACCGAAATCGAAGAAATGGACATTGCCAAAATATCCACAAAACGTGCTTACCTCACTATACCTTATCCAACCTAACCTAACCATCACCGAAAATAGAGAATTCGACATTGCCAAAATATCCACAAAAAGTTCTTATCCTACCAAACCTCACCCAATTGAACCTAACTATCACCGAAATCAAAGAATTGGACATTGCAAAAATATCCACAAAACGTGCCTACCTCACAATACCTAACCTAACCTAACCTAACCATCACCGAAGTCAGAGAATTCGACATTGCCAAAATATCCACAAAAAGTTCTTATCCTACCAAACCTCACCCATCTGAGCCTAACCATCAACGTAATTAAAGAATTAGACATTTCCAAAATATCTACAAAACATGCTTACCCCTTAATACCTAACCCAACCTAACCTTACCATCACCGAAGTCAGAGAATTCGACATTGCCAAAATATTCACAAAAAGTTCTTATCCTACCAAACCTCACCCAATTGAACCTAACCATCACCGAAATCAAAGAATTGGACATTGCAAAAATATCCACAAAACGAGCTTACCTCACAATACCTAACCCAACCTAACCTAACCATCACTGAAGTCAGAGAATCCAACATTGCCAAAATATCCACAAAAAGTTCATACCCCACCAAACCTCACCCATCTGAACCTAACCATCACCGAAATCGAAGAAATGGACATTGCCAAAATATCCACAAAACGTGCTTACCTCACTATACCTTATTCAACCTAACCTAACCATCACCAAAGTCAGAGAATTCGACATTACCAAAATATCCACAAAAAAATCTTATCCTACCAAACCTCACCCATCTGAACCTAACCATCACCGAAATCAAAGAATTGGACATTGCAAAAATATCCACAAAACGTGCTTACCTTACAATACCTAACCCAACCTAACCTAACCATCACCGAAGTCAGAGAATTCGACATTGCCAAAATATCCACAAAAAGTTCTCATCCTACCAAACCTCACTTATCTGAACCTAACCATCACCGAAATCAAAGAATTGGACAATGAAAAAATATCCACAAAACGTGCTTATCTCACAATACCTAACCCAACCTAACCTAACCATCACCGAAGTCAAAGAATTCGACATTGCCAAAATATCCACAAAAAGTTCTTATCCTACCAAACCTCACCCATCTGAACCTAACCATCACCGAAATCAAAGAATAAGGCATTGCCAAAATATCCACAAAACGTGCTTACCTCACAATACCTAACCCAACCTAACCTAACCATCACCGAAGTCAGAGAATTCGACATTGCCAACATATCCACAAAAAGTTCTTATCCTACCAAACCTCACTTATCTGAACCTAACCATCACCGAAATTAAAGAATTGGACAATAATAAAATATCCACAAAACGTGCTTACCTCACAATACCTAACCCAACCTAACCTAACCATCACCGAAGTCAAAGAATTCGACATTGCCAAAATATCCACAAAAAGTTCTTATCCTACCAAACCTCACCCATCTGAGCCTAACCATCAACGTAATTAAAGAATTAGACATTTCCAAAATATCTACAAAACATGCTTACCCCTTAATACCTAACCCAACCTAACCTTACCATCACCGAAGTCAGAGAATTCGACATTGCCAAAATATCCACAAAAAGTTCTTATCCTACCAAAACTCACCCATCTGAGCCTAACCATCACCGAAATCAAAGAATAAGGCATTGCCAAAATATCCACAAAACGTGCTTACCTCACAATACCTAACCCAACCTAACCTATCCATCACCGAAGTCCGAGAATTTGACATTGCCAAAATATCCACAAAAAGTTCTTATCCTACCAAACCTCACTTATCTGAACCTAACCATCACCGAAATCAAAGAATTGGACAATGATAAAATATCCACAAAACGTGCTTACCTCACAATACCTAACGCAACCTAACCTAACCATCACCGAAGTCAAAGAATTCGACATTGCCAAAATATCCTCAAAAAGTTCTTATCCTACCAAACCTCACCCATCTGAACCTAACCATCACCGAAATCAAAGAATTCGACATTGCCAAAATATCCACAAAACGTGCTTACCTCACAATACCTAACCTAACCTAACCTAACCATCACCGAAGTCAGAGAATTCAACATTGCCAAAATATCTACAAAAAGTTCATACCCCACCAAACCTCACCCATCTGAACCTAACCATCACCGAAATCAAAGAATTGGACATTGCCAAAATATCCACAAAACGTGCTTACCTCACTATACCTTATCCAACCTAACCTAACCATCACCGAAGTCAGAGAATTCGACATTGCCAAAATATCCACAAAAAGTTCTTATCCTACCAAACCTCACCCAATTGAACCTAACCATCACCGAAATCAAAGAATTGGACATTGCAAAAATATCCACAAAACGTGCTTACCTCACAATACCTAACCCAACCTAACCTAACCATCACTGAAGTCAGAGAATCCAACATTGCCAAAATATCCACAAAAAGTTCATACCCCACCAAACCTCACCCATCTGATCCTAACCATCACCGAAATCGAAGAAACGGACATTGCCAAAATATCCACAAAACGTGCTTACCTCTCTATACCTTATTCAACCTAACCTAACCATCACCGAAGTCAGAGAATTAGACATTGCCAAAATATCCACAAAAAGTTCTTATCCTACCAAACCTCACCCATCTGAGCCTAACCATCAACGTAATTAAAGAATTAGACATTTCCAAAATATCTACAAAACATGCTTACCCCTTAATACCTAACCCAACCTAACCTTACCATCACCGAAGTCAGAGAATTCGACATTGCCAAAATATCCACAAAAAGTTCTTATCCTACCAAACCTCACCCATCTGAACCTTACCATCACCGAAATCAAAGAATTGGACATTAATAAAATATCCAAAAAACGTGCTTACCTTACAATACCTAACCCAACCTAACCTAACCATCACCGAAGTCAGAGAATTCGACATTGCCAAAATATCCACAAAAAGTTCTTATCCTACCAAACCTCACCCATCTGAGCCTAACCATCAACGATATTAAAGAATTAGACATTGCCAAAATATCTACAAAACATGCTTACCCCTTAATACCTAACCCAACCTAACCTTACCATCACCGAAGTCAGAGAATTCGACATTGCCAAAATATCCACAAAAAGTTCTTATCCTACCAAACCTCACCCAATTGAACCTAACCATCACCGAAATCAAAGAATTGGACATTGCAAAAATATCCACAAAACGTGCTTACCTCACAATACCTAACCTAACCTAACCTAACCATCACCGAAGTCAGAGAATTCGACTTTGCCAAAATATCAACAAAAATTTCTTATCCTACCAAACCTCACCCATCTGAACCTAACCATCACCGAAATCAAAGAATTGGACATTTCCAAAATATCCACAAAACGTGCTTACCTCACAATACCTAACCCAACCTAACCTAACCATCACTGAAGTCAGAGAATCCAACATTGCCAAAATATCCACAAAAAGTTCATACCCCACCAAACCTCACCCATCTGAACCTAACCATCACCGAAATCGAAGAAACGGACATTGCCAAAATATCCACAAAACGTGCTTACCTCACTATACCTTATTCAACCTAACCTAACCATCACCGAATTCAGAGAATTCGACATTGCCAAAATATCCACAAAAAGTTCTTATCCTACCAAACCTCACCCATCTGAACCTAACTATCACCGAAATCAAAGAATTGGACATTGCAAAAATATCCACAAAAGGTGCTTACCTTACAATACCTAACCCAACCTAACCTAACCATCACCGAAGTCAAAGAATTCGACATTGCCAAAATATCCACAAAAAGTTCTTATCCTACCAAACCTCACCCATCTGAACCTTACCATCACCGAAATCAAAGAATTGGACATTAATAAAATATCCACAAAACGTGCTTACCTTACAATACCTAACCCAACGTAACCTAACCATCACCGAAGTCAGAGAATTCGACATTGCCAAAATATCCACAAAAAGTTCTTATCCTACAAAACCTCACCCATCTGAACCTAACCATCACCGAAATCAAAGAATTGGACATTGCCAAAATATCCACAAAACGTGCTTACCTCACTATACCTTATCCAACTTAACCTAACCATCACCGAAGTCAGAGAATTCGACATTGCCAAAATATCCACAAAAAGTTCTTATCCTACCAAACCTCACCCAATTGAACCTAACCATCACCGAAATCAAAGAATTGGACATTGCAAAAATATCCACAAAACGTGCTTACCTCACAATACCTAACCCAACCTAACCTAACCATCACTGAAGTCAGAGAATCCAACATTGCCAAAATATCCACAAAAAGTTCATACCCCACCAAACCTCACCCATCTGAACCTAACCATCACCGAAATCGAAGAAATGGACATTGCCAAAATATCCACAAAACGTGCTTACCTCACTATACCTTATTCAACCTAACCTAACCATCACCGAAGTCAGAGAATTCGACTTTGCCAAAATATCCACAAAAAGTTCATATCCTACCAAACCTCACCCATCTGAACCTAACCATCACCGAAATCAAAGAATTGGACATTGATTAAATATCCACAAAACGTGCTTACCTCACAATACCTAACCCAACCTAACCTAACCATCACTGAAGTCAGAGAATCCAACATTGCCAAAATATCCACAAAAAGTTCATACCCCACCAAACCTCACCCATCTGAACCTAACCATCACCGAAATCAAAGAATTGGACATTGCCAAAATATCCACAAAACTTGCTTACCTCAGAATACCTAACCCAACCTAACCTAACCATCACCGAAGTCAAAGAATTCGACATTGCCAAAATATCCACAAAAAGTTCTTATCCTACCAAACCCCACCCATCTGAACCTAACCATCACCGAAATCAATGAATTGGACATTGCGAAAATATCCACAAAACGTGCTTACCTCACAATACCTAACCCAACCTAACCTTACCATCACCGAAGTCAGAGAATTCGACATTGCCAAAATATCCACAAAAAGTTCTTATCCTACCAAACCTCACCCATCTGATCCTAACCATCACCGAAATCAAAGAAATGGACATTGCCAAAATATCCACAAAACGTGCTTACCTCACAATACCTAACCCAACCTAACCTAACCATCACCGAAGTCAGAGAATTCGACATTGCCAAAATATCCACAAAAAGTTCTTATCCTACCAAACCTCACTTATCTGAACCTAACCATCACCGAAATCAAAGAATTGGACAATAATAAAATATCCACAAAACGTGCTTACCTCACAATACCTAACCCAACCTAACCTAACCATCACCGAAGTCAAAGAATTCGACATTGCCAAAATATCCACAAAAAGTTCTTATCCTACCAAACCTCACCCATCTGAACCTAACCATCACCGAAATCAATGAATTGGACATTGCAAAAATATCCACAAAACGTGCTTACCTCACAATACCTAACCCAACCTAACCTAACCATCACTAAAGTCAGAGAATCCAACATTGCCAAAATATCCACAAAAAGTTCATACCCCACCAAACCTCACCCATCTGATCCTAACCATCACCGAAATCGAAGAAATGGACATTGCCAAAATATCCACAAAACGTGCTTACCTCACTATACCTTATTCAACCTAACCTAACCATCACCGAAGTCAGAGAATTCGACATTGCCAAAATATCCACAAAAAGTTCTAATCCTACCAAACCTCACCCATCTGAACCTAACCATCACCGAAATCAAAGAATTGGACATTGATTAAATATCCACAAAACGTGCTTACCTCACAATACCTAACCCAACCTAACCTAACCATCACTGAAGTCAGAGAATCCAACATTGCCAAAATATCCACAAAAAGTTCATACCCCACCAAACCTCACCCATCTGAACCTAACCATCACCGAAATCGAAGAAATGGACATTGCCAAAATATCCACAAAACGTGCTTACCTCACTATACCTTATTCAACCTAACCTTACCATCACCAAAGTCAGAGAATTCGACATTGCCAAAATATCCACAAAAAAATCTTATCCTACCAAACCTCACCCATCTGAACCTAACCATCACCAAAATCAAAGAATTGGACATTGCAAAAATATCCACAAAACGTGCTTACCTTACAATACCTAACCCAACCTAACCTAACCATCACCGAAGTCAGAGAATTCGACATTGCCAACATATCCACAAAAAGTTCTTATCCTACCAAACCTCACTTATCTGAACCTAACCATCACCGAAATTAAAGAATTGGACAATAATAAAATATCCACAAAACGTGCTTACCTCACAATACCTAACCCAACCTAACCTAACCATCACCGAAGTCAAAGAATTCGACATTGCCAAAATATCCACAAAAAGTTCTTATCCTACCAAACCTCACCCATCTGAACCTAACCATCACTGAAATCAAAGAATTGGACATTGCCAAAATATCCACAAAACGTGCTTACCTCACTATACCTTATCCAACCTAACCTAACCATCACCGAAGTCAGAGAATTCGACATTGCCAAAATATCCACAAAAAGTTCTTATCCTACCAAACCTCACCCAATTGAACCTAACCATCACCGAAATCAAAGAATTGGACATTGCAAAAATATCCACAAAACGTGCTTACCTCACAATACCTAACCCAACCTAACCTAACCATCACTGAAGTCAGAGAATCCAACATTGCCAAAATATCCACAAAAAGTTCATACCCCACCAAACCTCACCCATCTGATCCTAACCATCACCGAAATCGAAGAAACGGACATTGCCAAAATATCCACAAAACGTGCTTACCTCTCTATACCTTATTCAACCTAACCTAACCATCACCGAAGTCAGAGAACTGGACATTGCCAAAATATCCACAAAAAGTTCTTATCCTACCAAAACTCACCCATCTGAGCCTAACCATCAACGTAATTAAAGAATTAGACATTTCCAAAATATCTACAAAACATGCTTACCCCTTAATACCTAACCCAACCTAACCTTACCATCACCGAAGTCAGAGAATTCGACATTGCCAAAATATCCACAAAAAGTTCTTATCCTACCAAACCTCACCCATCTGAGCCTAACCATCAACGTAATTAAAGAATTAGACATTTCCAAAATATCTACAAAACATGCTTACCCCTTAATACCTAACCCAACCTAACCTTACCATCACCGAAATCAGAGAATTCGACATTGCCAAAATATCCACAAAAAGTTCTTATCCTACCAAACCTCACCCATCTGAACCTAACCATCACTGAAATCAAAGAATTGGACATTGCCAAAATATCCACAAAACGTGCTTACCTCACTATACCTTATCCAACCTAACCTAACCATCACCGAAGTCAGAGAATTCGACATTGCCAAAATATCCACAAAAAGTTCTTATCCTACCAAACCTCACCCAATTGAACCTAACCATCACCGAAATCAAAGAATTGGACATTGCAAAAATATCCACAAAACGTGCTTACCTCACAATACCTAACCCAACCTAACCTAACCATCACTGAAGTCAGAGAATCCAACATTGCCAAAATATCCACAAAAAGTTCATACCCCACCAAACCTCACCCATCTGAACCTAACCATCACCGAAATCGAAGAAACGGACATTGCCAAAATATCCACAAAACGTGCTTTCCTCACTATACCTTATTCAACCTAACCTAACCATCACCGAATTCAGAGAATTCGACATTGCCAAAATATCCACAAAAAGTTCTTATCCTACCAAACCTCACCCATCTGAACCTAACTATCACCGAAATCAAAGAATTGGACATTGCAAAAATATCCACAAAAGGTGCTTACCTTACAATACCTAACCCAACCTAACCAAACCATCACCGAAGTCAAAGAATTCGACATTGCCAAAATATCCACAAAAAGTTCTTATCCTACCAAACCTCACCCATCTGAACCTTACCATCACCGAAATCAAAGAATTGGACATTAATAAAATATCCACAAAACGTGCTTACCTTACAATACCTAACCCAACCTAACCTAACCATCACCGAAGTCAGAGAATTCGACATTGCCAAAATATCCACAAAAAGTTCTTATCCTACCAAAACTCACCCATCTGAACCTAACCATCACCGAAATCAAAGAATTGGACATTGCCAAAATATCCACAAAACGTGCTTACCTCACAATACCTAACACAACCTAACCTAACCATCACGGAAGTCAGAGAATCCAACATTGCCAAAATATCCACAAAAAGTTCATACCCCACCAAACCTCACCCATCTGAACCTAACCATCACCGAAATCGAAGAAATGGACATTGCCAAAATATCCACAAAACGTGCTTACCTCACTATACCTTATTCAACCTAACCTAACCATCACCGAAGTCAGAGAATTCGACTTTGCCAAAATATCCACAAAAAGTTCATATCCTACCAAACCTCACCCATCTGAACCTAACCATCACCGAAATCAAAGAATAAGGCATTGCCAAAATATCCACAAAACGTGCTTACCTCACAATACCTAACCCAACCTAACCTATCCATCACCGAAGTCCGAGAATTTGACATTGCCAAAATATCCACAAAAAGTTCATACCCCACCAAACCTCACCCATCTGAACCTAACCATCACCGATGTCGAAGAAATCGACATTGCCAAAATATCCACAAAACGTGCTTATCTCACTATACCTTATCCAACCTAACCTAACCATCACCGAAAATAGAGAATTCGACATTGCCAAAATATCCACAAAAAGTTCTTATCCTACCAAACCTCACCCATCTGAACCTAACCATCACCGAAATCAAAGAATTGGACATTTATTAAATATCCACAAAACGTGCTTACCTCACAATACCTAACCCAACCTAACCTAACTATCACCGAAGTCAGAGAATTCGACATTGCCAAAATATCCACAAAAAGTTCTTATCCTACCAAACCTCTCCCATCTGAACCTAACCATCACCGAAATCAAAGAATTGGACATTGCCAAAATATCCACAAAACTTGCTTACCTCAGAATACCTAACCCAACCTAACCTAACCATCACCGAAGTCAAAGAATTCGACATTGCCAAAATATCCACAAAAAGTTCTTATCCTACCAAACCCCACCCATCTGAACCTAACCATCACCGAAATCAATGAATTGGACATTATTCAACCTAACCTAACCATCACCGAAGTCAGAGAATTCGACTTTGCCAAAATATCCACAAAAAGTTCATATCCTACCAAACCTCACCCATCTGAACCTAACCATCACCGAAATCAAAGAATTCGACATTGCCAAAATATCCACAAAACGTGCTTACCTCACAATACCTAACCTAACCTAACCTAACCATCACCGAAGTCAGAGAATTCAACATTGCCAAAATATCTACAAAAAGTTCATACCCCACCAAACCTCACCCATCTGAACCTAACCATCACCGAAATCGAAGAAATGGACATTGCCAAAATATCCACAAAACGTGCTTACCTCACTATACCTAACCTAACCTAACCTAACCATCACCGAAGTCAGAGAATTCGACATTGCCAAAATATCCACAAAAAGTTCTTATCCTACCAAACCTCACCCATCTGAGCCTAACCATCAACGTAATTAAAGAATTAGACATTTCCAAAATATCTACAAAACATGCTTACCCCTTAATACCTAACCCAACCTAACCTTACCATCACCGAAGTCAGAGAATTCGACATTGCCAAAATATTCACAAAAAGTTCTTATCCTACCAAACCTCACCCAATTGAACCTAACCATCACCGAAATCAAAGAATTGGACATTGCAAAAATATCCACAAAACGAGCTTACCTCACAATACCTAACCCAACCTAACCTAACCATCACTGAAGTCAGAGAATCCAACATTGCCAAAATATCCACAAAAAGTTCATACCCCACCAAACCTCACCCATCTGAACCTAACCATCACCGAAATCGAAGAAATGGACATTGCCAAAATATCCACAAAACGTGCTTACCTCACTATACCTTATTCAACCTAACCTAACCATCACCAAAGTCAGAGAATTCGACATTACCAAAATATCCACAAAAAAATCTTATCCTACCAAACCTCACCCATCTGAACCTAACCATCACCGAAATCAAAGAATTGGACATTGCAAAAATATCCACAAAACGTGCTTACCTTACAATACCTAACCCAACCTAACCTAACCATCACCGAAGTCAGAGAATTCGACATTGCCAAAATATCCACAAAAAGTTCTCATCCTACCAAACCTCACTTATCTGAACCTAACCATCACCGAAATCAAAGAATTGGACAATGAAAAAATATCCACAAAACGTGCTTATCTCACAATACCTAACCCAACCTAACCTAACCATCACCGAAGTCAAAGAATTCGACATTGCCAAAATATCCACAAAAAGTTCTTATCCTACCAAACCTCACCCATCTGAACCTAACCATCACCGAAATCAAAGAATAAGGCATTGCCAAAATATCCACAAAACGTGCTTACCTCACAATACCTAACCCAACCTAACCTAACCATCACCGAAGTCAGAGAATTCGACATTGCCAACATATCCACAAAAAGTTCTTATCCTACCAAACCTCACTTATCTGAACCTAACCATCACCGAAATTAAAGAATTGGACAATAATAAAATATCCACAAAACGTGCTTACCTCACAATACCTAACCCAACCTAACCTAACCATCACCGAAGTCAAAGAATTCGACATTGCCAAAATATCCACAAAAAGTTCTTATCCTACCAAACCTCACCCATCTGAACCTAACCATCACCGAAATCAAAGAATTGGACATTGCCAAAATATCCACAAAACGTGCTTACCTCACTATACCTTATCCAACCTAACCTAACCATCACCGAAGTCAGAGAATTCGACATTGCCAAAATATCCACAAAAAGTTCTTATCCTACCAAACCTCACCCAATTGAACCTAACCATCACCGAAATCAAAGAATTGGACATTGCAAAAATATCCACAAAACGTGCTTACCTCACAATACCTAACCCAACCTAACCTAACCATCACTGAAGTCAGAGAATCCAACATTGCCAAAATATCCACAAAAAGTTCATACCCCACCAAACCTCACCCATCTGATCCTAACCATCACCGAAATCGAAGAAACGGACATTGCCAAAATATCCACAAAACGTGCTTACCTCTCTATACCTTATTCAACCTAACCTAACCATCACCGAAGTCAGAGAATTAGACATTGCCAAAATATCCACAAAAAGTTCTTATCCTACCAAACCTCACCCATCTGAGCCTAACCATCAACGTAATTAAAGAATTAGACATTTCCAAAATATCTACAAAACATGCTTACCCCTTAATACCTAACCCAACCTAACCTTACCATCACCGAAGTCAGAGAATTCGACATTGCCAAAATATCCACAAAAAGTTCTTATCCTACCAAACCTCACCCATCTGAACATTACCATCACCGAAATCAAAGAATTGGACATTAATAAAATATCCAAAAAACGTGCTTACCTTACAATACCTAACCCAACCTAACCTAACCATCACCGAAGTCAGAGAATTCGACATTGCCAAAATATCCACAAAAAGTTCTTATCCTACCAAACCTCACCCATCTGAGCCTAACCATCAACGATATTAAAGAATTAGACATTGCCAAAATATCTACAAAACATGCTTACCCCTTAATACCTAACCCAACCTAACCTTACCATCACCGAAGTCAGAGAATTCGACATTGCCAAAATATCCACAAAAAGTTCTTATCCTACCAAACCTCACCCATCTGAACCTTACCATCACCGAAATCAAAGAATTGGACATTAATAAAATATCCACAAAACGTGCTTACCTTACAATACCTAACCCAACGTAACCTAACCATCACCGAAGTCAGAGAATTCGACATTGCCAAAATATCCACAAAAAGTTCTTATCCTACAAAACCTCACCCATCTGAACCTAACCATCACCGAAATCAAAGAATTGGACATTGCCAAAATATCCACAAAACGTGCTTACCTCACTATACCTTATCCAACTTAACCTAACCATCACCGAAGTCAGAGAATTCGACATTGCCAAAATATCCACAAAAAGTTCTTATCCTACCAAACCTCACCCAATTGAACCTAACCATCACCGAAATCAAAGAATTGGACATTGCAAAAATATCCACAAAACGTGCTTACCTCACAATACCTAACCCAACCTAACCTAACCATCACTGAAGTCAGAGAATCCAACATTGCCAAAATATCCACAAAAAGTTCATACCCCACCAAACCTCACCCATCTGATCCTAACCATCACCGAAATTGAAGAAACGGACATTGCCAAAATATCCACAAAACGTGCTTACCTCTCTATACCTTATTCAACCTAACCTAACCATCACCGAAGTCAGAGAATTAGACATTGCCAAAATATCCACAAAAAGTTCTTATCCTACCAAACCTCACCCATCTGAGCCTAACCATCAACGTAATTAAAGAATTAGACATTTCCAAAATATCTACAAAACATGCTTACCCCTTAATACCTAACCCAACCTAACCTTACCATCACCGAAGTCAGAGAATTCGACATTGCCAAAATATCCACAAAAAGTTCTTATCCTACCAAACCTCACCCATCTGAACCTTACCATCACCGAAATCAAAGAATTGGACATTAATAAAATATCCACAAAACGTGCTTACCTTACAATACCTAACCCAACCTAACCTAACCATCACCGAAGTCAGAGAATTCGACATTGCCAAAATATCCACAAAAAGTTCTTATCCTACCAAACCTCACCCATCTGAGCCTAACCATCAACGATATTAAAGAATTAGACATTGCCAAAATATCTACAAAACATGCTTACCCCTTAATACCTAACCCAACCTAACCTTACCATCACCGAAGTCAGAGAATTCGACATTGCCAAAATATCCACAAAAAGTTCTTATCCTACCAAACCTCACCCAATTGAACCTAACCATCACCGAAATCAAAGAATTGGACATTGCAAAAATATCCACAAAACGTGCTTACCTCACAATACCTAACCTAACCTAACCTAACCATCACCGAAGTCAGAGAATTCGACTTTGCCAAAATATCCACAAAAATTTCTTATCCTACCAAACCTCACACATCTGAACCTAACCATCACCGAAATCAAAGAATTGGACATTTCCAAAATATCCACAAAACGTGCTTACCTCACAATACCTAACCCAACCTAACCTAACCATCACTGAAGTCAGAGAATCCAACATTGCCAAAATATCCACAAAAAGTTCATACCCCACCAAACCTCACCCATCTGAACCTAACCATCACCGAAATCGAAGAAACGGACATTGCCAAAATATCCACAAAACGTGCTTACCTCACTATACCTTATTCAACCTAACCTAACCATCACCGAATTCAGAGAATTCGACATTGCCAAAATATCCACAAAAAGTTCTTATCCTACCAAACCTCACCCATCTGAACCTAACTATCACCGAAATCAAAGAATTGGACATTGCAAAAATATCCGCAAAAGGTGCTTACCTTACAATACCTAACCCAACCTAACCTAACCATCACCGAAGTCAAAGAATTCGACATTGCCAAAATATCCACAAAAAGTTCTTATCCTACCAAACCTCACCCATCTGAACCTTACCATCACCGAAATCAAAGAATTGGACATTAATAAAATATCCACAAAATGTGCTTCCCTTACAATACCTAACCCAACCTAACCTAACCATCACCGAAGTCAGAGAATTCGACATTGCCAAAATATCCACAAAAAGTTCTTATCCTACCAAAACTCACCCATCTGAACCTAACCATCACCGAAATCAAAGAATTGGACATTGCCAAAATATCCACAAAACGTGCTTACCTCACAATACCTAACCCAACCTAACCTAACCATCACTGAAGTCAGAGAATCCAACATTGCCAAAATATCCACAAAAAGTTCATACCCCACCAAACCTCACCCATCTGAACCTAACCATCACCGAAATCGAAGAAATGGACATTGCCAAAATATCCACAAAACGTGCTTACCTCACTATACCTTATTCAACCTAACCTAACCATCACCGAAGTCAGAGAATTCGACTTTGCCAAAATATCCACAAAAAGTTCATATCCTACCAAACCTCACCCATCTGAACCTAACCATCACCGAAATCAAAGAATTGGACATTGATTAAATATCCACAAAACGTGCTTACCTCACAATACCTAACCCAACCTAACCTAACCATCACTGAAGTCAGAGAATCCAACATTGCCAAAATATCCACAAAAAGTTCATACCCCACCAAACCTCACCCATCTGAACCTAACCATCACCGAAATCAAAGAATTGGACATTGCCAAAATATCCACAAAACTTGCTTACCTCAGAATACCTAACCCAACCTAACCTAACCATCACCGAAGTCAAAGAATTCGACATTGCCAAAATATCCACAAAAAGTTCTTATCCTACCAAACCCCACCCATCTGAACCTAACCATCACCGAAATCAATGAATTGGACATTGCGAAAATATCCACAAAACGTGCTTACCTCACAATACCTAACCCAACCTAACCTTACCATCACCGAAGTCAGAGAATTCGACATTGCCAAAATATCCACAAAAAGTTCTTATCCTACCAAACCTCACCCATCTGATCCTAACCATCACCGAAATCAAAGAAATGGACATTGCCAAAATATCCACAAAACGTGCTTACCTCACAATACCTAACCCAACCTAACCTAACCATCACCGAAGTCAGAGAATTCGACATTGCCAAAATATCCACAAAAAGTTCTTATCCTACCAAACCTCACTTATCTGAACCTAACCATCACCGAAATCAAAGAATTGGACAATAATAAAATATCCACAAAACGTGCTTACCTCACAATACCTAACCCAACCTAACCTAACCATCACCGAAGTCAAAGAATTCGACATTGCCAAAATATCCACAAAAAGTTCTTATCCTACCAAACCTCACCCATCTGAACCTAACCATCACCGAAATCAATGAATTGGACATTGCAAAAATATCCACAAAACGTGCTTACCTCACAATACCTAACCCAACCTAACCTAACCATCACTAAAGTCAGAGAATCCAACATTGCCAAAATATCCACAAAAAGTTCATACCCCACCAAACCTCACCCATCTGATCCTAACCATCACCGAAATCGAAGAAATGGACATTGCCAAAATATCCACAAAACGTGCTTACCTCACTATACCTTATTCAACCTAACCTAACCATCACCGAAGTCAGAGAATTCGACATTGCCAAAATATCCACAAAAAGTTCTAATCCTACCAAACCTCACCCATCTGAACCTAACCATCACCGAAATCAAAGAATTGGACATTGATTAAATATCCACAAAACGTGCTTACCTCACAATACCTAACCCAACCTAACCTAACCATCACTGAAGTCAGAGAATCCAACATTGCCAAAATATCCACAAAAAGTTCATACCCCACCAAACCTCACCCATCTGAACCTAACCATCACCGAAATCGAAGAAATGGACATTGCCAAAATATCCACAAAACGTGCTTACCTCACTATACCTTATTCAACCTAACCTTACCATCACCAAAGTCAGAGAATTCGACATTGCCAAAATATCCACAAAAAAATCTTATCCTACCAAACCTCACCCATCTGAACCTAACCATCACCAAAATCAAAGAATTGGACATTGCAAAAATATCCACAAAACGTGCTTACCTTACAATACCTAACCCAACCTAACCTAACCATCACCGAAGTCAGAGAATTCGACATTGCCAACATATCCACAAAAAGTTCTTATCCTACCAAACCTCACTTATCTGAACCTAACCATCACCGAAATTAAAGAATTGGACAATAATAAAATATCCACAAAACGTGCTTACCTCACAATACCTAACCCAACCTAACCTAACCATCACCGAAGTCAAAGAATTCGACATTGCCAAAATATCCACAAAAAGTTCTTATCCTACCAAACCTCACCCATCTGAACCTAACCATCACTGAAATCAAAGAATTGGACATTGCCAAAATATCCACAAAACGTGCTTACCTCACTATACCTTATCCAACCTAACCTAACCATCACCGAAGTCAGAGAATTCGACATTGCCAAAATATCCACAAAAAGTTCTTATCCTACCAAACCTCACCCAATTGAACCTAACCATCACCGAAATCAAAGAATTGGACATTGCAAAAATATCCACAAAACGTGCTTACCTCACAATACCTAACCCAACCTAACCTAACCATCACTGAAGTCAGAGAATCCAACATTGCCAAAATATCCACAAAAAGTTCATACCCCACCAAACCTCACCCATCTGATCCTAACCATCACCGAAATCGAAGAAACGGACATTGCCAAAATATCCACAAAACGTGCTTACCTCTCTATACCTTATTCAACCTAACCTAACCATCACCGAAGTCAGAGAATTGGACATTGCCAAAATATCCACAAAAAGTTCTTATCCTACCAAAACTCACCCATCTGAGCCTAACCATCAACGTAATTAAAGAATTAGACATTTCCAAAATATCTACAAAACATGCTTACCCCTTAATACCTAACCCAACCTAACCTTACCATCACCGAAGTCAGAGAATTCGACATTGCCAAAATATCCACAAAAAGTTCTTATCCTACCAAACCTCACCCATCTGAGCCTAACCATCAACGTAATTAAAGAATTAGACATTTCCAAAATATCTACAAAACATGCTTACCCCTTAATACCTAACCCAACCTAACCTTACCATCACCGAAATCAGAGAATTCGACATTGCCAAAATATCCACAAAAAGTTCTTATCCTACCAAACCTCACCCATCTGAACCTAACCATCACTGAAATCAAAGAATTGGACATTGCCAAAATATCCACAAAACGTGCTTACCTCACTATACCTTATCCAACCTAACCTAACCATCACCGAAGTCAGAGAATTCGACATTGCCAAAATATCCACAAAAAGTTCTTATCCTACCAAACCTCACCCAATTGAACCTAACCATCACCGAAATCAAAGAATTGGACATTGCAAAAATATCCACAAAACGTGCTTACCTCACAATACCTAACCCAACCTAACCTAACCATCACTGAAGTCAGAGAATCCAACATTGCCAAAATATCCACAAAAAGTTCATACCCCACCAAACCTCACCCATCTGAACCTAACCATCACCGAAATCGAAGAAACGGACATTGCCAAAATATCCACAAAACGTGCTTTCCTCACTATACCTTATTCAACCTAACCTAACCATCACCGAATTCAGAGAATTCGACATTGCCAAAATATCCACAAAAAGTTCTTATCCTACCAAACCTCACCCATCTGAACCTAACTATCACCGAAATCAAAGAATTGGACATTGCAAAAATATCCACAAAAGGTGCTTACCTTACAATACCTAACCCAACCTAACCAAACCATCACCGAAGTCAAAGAATTCGACATTGCCAAAATATCCACAAAAAGTTCTTATCCTACCAAACCTCACCCATCTGAACCTTACCATCACCGAAATCAAAGAATTGGACATTAATAAAATATCCACAAAACGTGCTTACCTTACAATACCTAACCCAACCTAACCTAACCATCACCGAAGTCAGAGAATTCGACATTGCCAAAATATCCACAAAAAGTTCTTATCCTACCAAAACTCACCCATCTGAACCTAACCATCACCGAAATCAAAGAATTGGACATTGCCAAAATATCCACAAAACGTGCTTACCTCACAATACCTAACACAACCTAACCTAACCATCACGGAAGTCAGAGAATCCAACATTGCCAAAATATCCACAAAAAGTTCATACCCCACCAAACCTCACCCATCTGAACCTAACCATCACCGAAATCGAAGAAATGGACATTGCCAAAATATCCACAAAACGTGCTTACCTCACTATACCTTATCCAACCTAACCTAACCATCACCGAAAATAGAGAATTCGACATTGCCAAAATATCCACAAAAAGTTCTTATCCTACCAAACCTCACCCAATTGAACCTAATTATCACCGAAATCAAAGAATTGGACATTGCAAAAATATCCACAAAACGTGCTTACCTCACAATACCTAACCTAACCTAACCTAACCATCACCGAAGTCAGAGAATTCGACATTGCCAAAATATCCACAAAAAGTTCTTATCCTACCAAACCTCACCCATCTGAGCCTAACCATCAACGTAATTAAAGAATTAGACATTTCCAAAATATCTACAAAACATGCTTACCCCTTAATACCTAACCCAACCTAACCTTACCATCACCGAAGTCAGAGAATTCGACATTGCCAAAATATTCACAAAAAGTTCTTATCCTACCAAACCTCACCCAATTGAACCTAACCATCACCGAAATCAAAGAATTGGACATTGCAAAAATATCCACAAAACGAGCTTACCTCACAATACCTAACCCAACCTAACCTAACCATCACTGAAGTCAGAGAATCCAACATTGCCAAAATATCCACAAAAAGTTCATACCCCACCAAACCTCACCCATCTGAACCTAACCATCACCGAAATCGAAGAAATGGACATTGCCAAAATATCCACAAAACGTGCTTACCTCACTATACCTTATTCAACCTAACCTAACCATCACCAAAGTCAGAGAATTCGACATTACCAAAATATCCACAAAAAAATCTTATCCTACCAAACCTCACCCATCTGAACCTAACCATCACCGAAATCAAAGAATTGGACATTGCAAAAATATCCACAAAACGTGCTTACCTTACAATACCTAACCCAACCTAACCTAACCATCACCGAAGTCAGAGAATTCGACATTGCCAAAATATCCACAAAAAGTTCTCATCCTACCAAACCTCACTTATCTGAACCTAACCATCACCGAAATCAAAGAATTGGACAATGAAAAAATATCCACAAAACGTGCTTATCTCACAATACCTAACCCAACCTAACCTAACCATCACCGAAGTCAAAGAATTCGACATTGCCAAAATATCCACAAAAAGTTCTTATCCTACCAAACCTCACCCATCTGAACCTAACCATCACCGAAATCAAAGAATAAGGCATTGCCAAAATATCCACAAAACGTGCTTACCTCACAATACCTAACCCAACCTAACCTAACCATCACCGAAGTCAGAGAATTCGACATTGCCAACATATCCACAAATAGTTCTTATCCTACCAAACCTCACTTATCTGAACCTAACCATCACCGAAATTAAAGAATTGGACAATAATAAAATATCCACAAAACGTGCTTACCTCACAATACCTAACCCAACCTAACCTAACCATCACCGAAGTCAAAGAATTCGACATTGCCAAAATATCCACAAAAAGTTCTTATCCTACCAAACCTCACCCATCTGAACCTAACCATCACCGAAATCAAAGAATTGGACATTGCCAAAATATCCACAAAACGTGCTTACCTCACTATACCTTATCCAACCTAACCTAACCATCACCGAAGTCAGAGAATTCGACATTGCCAAAATATCCACAAAAAGTTCTTATCCTACCAAACCTCACCCAATTGAACCTAACCATCACCGAAATCAAAGAATTGGACATTGCAAAAATATCCACAAAACGTGCTTACCTCACAATACCTAACCCAACCTAACCTAACCATCACTGAAGTCAGAGAATCCAACATTGCCAAAATATCCACAAAAAGTTCATACCCCACCAAACCTCACCCATCTGATCCTAACCATCACCGAAATCGAAGAAACGGACATTGCCAAAATATCCACAAAACGTGCTTACCTCTCTATACCTTATTCAACCTAACCTAACCATCACCGAAGTCAGAGAATTAGACATTGCCAAAATATCCACAAAAAGTTCTTATCCTACCAAACCTCACCCATCTGAGCCTAACCATCAACGTAATTAAAGAATTAGACATTTCCAAAATATCTACAAAACATGCTTACCCCTTAATACCTAACCCAACCTAACCTTACCATCACCGAAGTCAGAGAATTCGACATTGCCAAAATATCCACAAAAAGTTCTTATCCTACCAAACCTCACCCATCTGAACCTTACCATCACCGAAATCAAAGAATTGGACATTAATAAAATATCCAAAAAACGTGCTTACCTTACAATACCTAACCCAACCTAACCTAACCATCACCGAAGTCAGAGAATTCGACATTGCCAAAATATCCACAAAAAGTTCTTATCCTACCAAACCTCACCCATCTGAGCCTAACCATCAACGATATTAAAGAATTAGACATTGCCAAAATATCTACAAAACATGCTTACCCCTTAATACCTAACCCAACCTAACCTTACCATCACCGAAGTCAGAGAATTCGACATTGCCAAAATATCCACAAAAAGTTCTTATCCTACCAAACCTCACCCAATTGAACCTAACCATCACCGAAATCAAAGAATTGGACATTGCAAAAATATCCACAAAACGTGCTTACCTCACAATACCTAACCTAACCTAACCTAACCATCACCGAAGTCAGAGAATTCGACTTTGCCAAAATATCCACAAAAATTTCTTATCCTACCAAACCTCACACATCTGAACCTAACCATCACCGAAATCAAAGAATTGGACATTTCCAAAATATCCACAAAACGTGCTTACCTCACAATACCTAACCCAACCTAACCTAACCATCACTGAAGTCAGAGAATCCAACATTGCCAAAATATCCACAAAAAGTTCATACCCCACCAAACCTCACCCATCTGAACCTAACCATCACCGAAATCGAAGAAATGGACATTGCCAAAATATCCACAAAACGTGCTTACCTCACTATACCTTATTCAACCTAACCTAACCATCACCGAAGTCAGAGAATTCGACTTTGCCAAAATATCCACAAAAAGTTCATATCCTACCAAACCTCACCCATCTGAACCTAACCATCACCGAAATCAAAGAATTGGACATTGATTAAATATCCACAAAACGTGCTTACCTCACAATACCTAACCCAACCTAACCTAACCATCACTGAAGTCAGAGAATCCAACATTGCCAAAATATCCACAAAAAGTTCATACCCCACCAAACCTCACCCATCTGAACCTAACCATTACCGAAATCAAAGAATTGGACATTGCCAAAATATCCACAAAACTTGCTTACCTCAGAATACCTCACCCAACCTAACCTAACCATCACCGAAGTCAAAGAATTCGACATTGCCAAAATATCCACAAAAAGTTCTTATCCTACCAAACCCCACCCATCTGAACCTAACCATCACCGAAATCAATGAATTGGACATTGCGAAAATATCCACAAAACGTGCTTACCTCACAATACCTAACCCAACCTAACCTAACCATCACCGAAGTCAGAGAATTCGACATTGCCAAAATATCCACAAAAAGTTCTTATCCTACCAAACCTCACTTATCTGAACCTAACCATCACCGAAATCAAAGAATTGGACAATAATAAAATATCCACAAAACGTGCTTACCTCACAATACCTAACCCAACCTAACCTAACCATCACCGAAGTCAAAGAATTCGACATTGCCAAAATATCCACAAAAAGTTCTTATCCTACCAAACCTCACCCATCTAAACCTAACCATCACCGAAATCAATGAATTGGACATTGCAAAAATATCCACAAAACGTGCTTACCTCACAATACCTAACCCAACCTAACCTAACCATCACTAAAGTCAGAGAATCCAACATTGCCAAAATATCCACAAAAAGTTCATACCCCACCAAACCTCACCCATCTGATCCTAACCATCACCGAAATCGAAGAAATGGACATTGCCAAAATATCCACAAAACGTGCTTACCTCACTATACCTTATTCAACCTAACCTAACCATCACCGAAGTCAGAGAATTCGACATTGCCAAAATATCCACAAAAAGTTCTAATCCTACCAAACCTCACCCATCTGAACCTAACCATCACCGAAATCAAAGAATTGGACATTGATTAAATATCCACAAAACGTGCTTACCTCACAATACCTAACCCAACCTAACCTAACCATCACTGAAGTCAGAGAATCCAACATTGCCAAAATATCCACAAAAAGTTCATACCCCACCAAACCTCACCCATCTGAACCTAACCATCACCGAAATCGAAGAAATGGACATTGCCAAAATATCCACAAAACGTGCTTACCTCACTATACCTTATTCAACCTAACCTAACCATCACCAAAGTCAGAGAATTCGACATTGCCAAAATATCCACAAAAAAATCTTATCCTACCAAACCTCACCCATCTGAACCTAACCATCACCGAAATCAAAGAATTGGACATTGCAAAAATATCCACAAAACGTGCTTACCTTACAATACCTAACCCAACCTAACCTAACCATCACCGAAGTCAGAGAATTCGACATTGCCAACATATCCACAAAAAGTTCTTATCCTACCAAACCTCACTTATCTGAACCTAACCATCACCGAAATTAAAGAATTGGACAATAATAAAATATCCACAAAACGTGCTTACCTCACAATACCTAACCCAACCTAACCTAACCATCACCGAAGTCAAAGAATTCGACATTGCCAAAATATCCACAAAAAGTTCTTATCCTACCAAACCTCACCCATCTGAACCTAACCATCACTGAAATCAAAGAATTGGACATTGCCAAAATATCCACAAAACGTGCTTACCTCACTATACCTTATCCAACCTAACCTAACCATCACCGAAGTCAGAGAATTCGACATTGCCAAAATATCCACAAAAAGTTCTTATCCTACCAAACCTCACCCAATTGAACCTAACCATCACCGAAATCAAAGAATTGGACATTGCAAAAATATCCACAAAACGTGCTTACCTCACAATACCTAACCCAACCTAACCTAACCATCACTGAAGTCAGAGAATCCAACATTGCCAAAATATCCACAAAAAGTTCATACCCCACCAAACCTCACCCATCTGATCCTAACCATCACCAAAATCGAAGAAACGGACATTGCCAAAATATCCACAAAACGTGCTTACCTCTCTATACCTTATTCAACCTAACCTAACCATCACCGAAGTCAGAGAATTGGACATTGCCAAAATATCCACAAAAAGTTCTTATCCTACCAAAACTCACCCATCTGAGCCTAACCATCAACGTAATTAAAGAATTAGACATTTCCAAAATATCTACAAAACATGCTTACCCCTTAATACCTAACCCAACCTAACCTTACCATCACCGAAGTCAGAGAATTCGACATTGCCAAAATATCCACAAAAAGTTCTTATCCTACCAAACCTCACCCATCTGAACCTAACCATCACCGAAATCAAAGAATTGGACATTGATTAAATATCCACAAAACGTGCTTACCTCACAATACCTAACCCAACCTAACCTAACCATCACTGAAGTCAGAGAATCCAACATTGCCAAAATATCCACAAAAAGTTCATACCCCACCAAACCTCACCCATCTGAACCTAACCATCACCGAAATCGAAGAAATGGACATTGCCAAAATATCCACAAAACGTGCTTACCTCACTATACCTTATTCAACCTAACCTAACCATCACCAAAGTCAGAGAATTCGACATTGCCAAAATATCCACAAAAAAATCTTATCCTACCAAACCTCACCCATCTGAACCTAACCATCACCGAAATCAAAGAATTGGACATTGCAAAAATATCCACAAAACGTGCTTACTTTACAATACCTAACCCAACCTAACCTAACCATCACCGAAGTCAGAGAATTCGACATTGCCAACATATCCACAAAAAGTTCTTATCCTACCAAACCTCACTTATCTGAACCTAACCATCACCGAAATTAAAGAATTGGACAATAATAAAATATCCACAAAACGTGCTTACCTCACAATACCTAACCCAACCTAACCTAACCATCACCGAAGTCAAAGAATTCGACATTGCCAAAATATCCACAAAAAGTTCTTATCCTACCAAACCTCACCCATCTGAACCTAACCATCACTGAAATCAAAGAATTGGACATTGCCAAAATATCCACAAAACGTGCTTACCTCACTATACCTTATCCAACCTAACCTAACCATCACCGAAGTCAGAGAATTCGACATTGCCAAAATATCCACAAAAAGTTCTTATCCTACCAAACCTCACCCAATTGAACCTAACCATCACCGAAATCAAAGAATTGGACATTGCAAAAATATCCACAAAACGTGCTTACCTCACAATACCTTACCCAACCTAACCTAACCATCACTGAAGTCAGAGAATCCAACATTGCCAAAATATCCACAAAAAGTTCATACCCCACCAAACCTCACCCATCTGATCCTAACCATCACCGAAATCGAAGAAACGGACATTGCCAAAATATCCACAAAACGTGCTTACCTCTCTATACCTTATTCAACCTAACCTAACCATCACCGAAGTCAGAGAATTGGACATTGCCAAAATATCCACAAAAAGTTCTTATCCTACCAAAACTCACCCATCTGAGCCTAACCATCAACGTAATTAAAGAATTAGACATTTCCAAAATATCTACAAAACATGCTTACCCCTTAATACCTAACCCAACCTAACCTTACCATCACCGAAGTCAGAGAATTCGACATTGCCAAAATATCCACAAAAAGTTCTTATCCTACCAAACCTCACCCGTCTGAGCCTAACCATCAACGTAATTAAAGAATTAGACATTTCCAAAATATCTACAAAACATGCTTACCCCTTAATACCTAACCCAACCTAACCTTACCATCACCGAAGTCAGAGAATTCGACATTGCCAAAATATCCACAAAAAGTTCTTATCCTACCAAACCGCACCCATCTGAACCTAACCATCACTGAAATCAAAGAATTGGACATTGCCAAAATATCCACAAAACGTGCTTACCTCACTATACCTTATCCAACCTAACCTAACCATCACCGAAGTCAGAGAATTCGACATTGCCAAAATATCCACAAAAAGTTCTTATCCTACCAAACCTCACCCAATTGAACCTAACCATCACCGAAATCAAAGAATTGGACATTGCAAAAATATCCACAAAACGTGCTTACCTCACAATACCTAACCCAACCTAACCTAACCATCACTGAAGTCAGAGAATCCAACATTGCCAAAATATCCACAAAAAGTTCATACCCCACCAAACCTCACCCATCTGAACCTAACCATCACCGAAATCGAAGAAACGGACATTGCCAAAATATCCACAAAACGTGCTTACCTCACTATACCTTATTCAACCTAACCTAACCATCACCGAATTCAGAGAATTCGACATTGCCAAAATATCCACAAAAAGTTCTTATCCTACCAAACCTCACCCATCTGAACCTAACTATCACCGAAATCAAAGAATTGGACATTGCAAAAATATCCACAAAAGGTGCTTACCTTACAATACCTAACCCAACCTAACCTAACCATCACCGAAGTCAAAGAATTCGACATTGCCAAAATATCCACAAAAAGTTCTTATCCTACCAAACCTCACCCATCTGAACCTTACCATCACCGAAATCAAAGAATTGGACATTAATAAAATATCCACAAAACGTGCTTACCTTACAATACCTAACCCAACCTAACCTAACCATCACCGAAGTCAGAGAATTCGACATTGCCAAAATATCCACAAAAAGTTCTTATCCTACCAAAACTCACCCATCTGAACCTAACCATCACCGAAATCAAAGAATTGGACATTGCCAAAATATCCACAAAACGTGCTTACCTCACAATACCTAACCCAACCTAACCTAACCATCACTGAAGTCAGAGAATCCAACATTGCCAAAATATCCACAAAAAGTTCATACCCCACCAAACCTCACCCATCTGAACCTAACCATCACCGAAATCGAAGAAATGGACATTGCCAAAATATCCACAAAACGTGCTTACCTCACTATACCTTATTCAACCTAACCTAACCATCACCGAAGTCAGAGAATTCGACTTTGCCAAAATATCCACAAAAAGTTCATATCCTACCAAACCTCACCCATCTGAACCTAACCATCACCGAAATCAAAGAATAAGGCATTGCCAAAATATCCACAAAACGTGCTTACCTCACAATACCTAACCCAACCTAACCTATCCATCACCGAAGTCCGAGAATTTGACATTGCCAAAATATCCACAAAAAGTTCATACCCCACCAAACCTCACCCATCTGAACCTAACCATCACCGATGTCGAAGAAATCGACATTGCCAAAATATCCACAAAACGTGCTTATCTCACTATACCTTATCCAACCTAACCTAACCATCACCGAAAATAGAGAATTCGACATTGCCAAAATATCCACAAAAAGTTCTTATCCTACCAAACCTCACCCATCTGAACCTAACCATCACCGAAATCAAAGAATTGGACATTTATTAAATATCCACAAAACGTGCTTACCTCACAATACCTAACCCAACCTAACCTAACTATCACCGAAGTCAGAGAATTCGACATTGCCAAAATATCCACAAAAAGTTCTTATCCTACCAAACCTCTCCCATCTGAACCTAACCATCACCGAAATCAAAGAATTGGACATTGCCAAAATATCCACAAAACTTGCTTACCTCAGAATACCTAACCCAACCTAACCTAACCATCACCGAAGTCAAAGAATTCGACATTGCCAAAATATCCACAAAAAGTTCTTATCCTACCAAACCCCACCCATCTGAACCTAACCATCACCGAAATCAATGAATTGGACATTATTCAACCTAACCTAACCATCACCGAAGTCAGAGAATTCGACTTTGCCAAAATATCCACAAAAAGTTCATATCCTACCAAACCTCACCCATCTGAACCTAACCATCACCGAAATCAAAGAATAAGGCATTGCCAAAATATCCACAAAACGTGCTTACCTCACAATACCTAACCCAACCTAACCTATCCATCACCGAAGTCCGAGAATTTGACATTGCCAAAATATCCACAAAAAGTTCATACCCCACCAAACCTCACCCATCTGAACCTAACCATCACCGATGTCGAAGAAATCGACATTGCCAAAATATCCACAAAACGTGCTTATCTCACTATACCTTATCCAACCTAACCTAACCATCACCGAAAATAGAGAATTCGACATTGCCAAAATATCCACAAAAAGTTCTTATCCTACCAAACCTCACCCATCTGAACCTAACCATCACCGAAATCAAAGAATTGGACATTTATTAAATATCCACAAAACGTGCTTACCTCACAATACCTAACCCAACCTAACCTAACTATCACCGAAGTCAGAGAATTCGACATTGCCAAAATATCCACAAAAAGTTCTTATCCTACCAAACCTCTCCCATCTGAACCTAACCATCACCGAAATCAAAGAATTGGACATTGCCAAAATATCCACAAAACTTGCTTACCTCAGAATACCTAACCCAACCTAACCTAACCATCACCGAAGTCAAAGAATTCGACATTGCCAAAATATCCACAAAAAGTTCTTATCCTACCAAACCCCACCCATCTGAACCTAACCATCACCGAAATCAATGAATTGGACATTGCGAAAATATCCACAAAACGTGCTTACCTCACAATACCTAACCCAACCTAACCTTACCATCACCGAAGTCAGAGAATTCGACATTGCCAAAATTACCACAAAAAGTTCTTATCCTACCAAACCTCACCCATCTGATCCTAACCATCACCGAAATCAAAGAAATGGACATTGCCAAAATATCCACAAAACGTGCTTACCTCACAATACCTAACCCAACCTAACCTAACCATCACCGAAGTCAGAGAATTCGACATTGCCAAAATATCCACAAAAAGTTCTTATCCTACCAAAACTCACCCATCTGAACCTAACCATCACCGAAATCAAAGAATTGGACATTGCCAAAATATCCACAAAACGTGCTTACCTCACAATACCTAACCCAACCTAACCTAACCATCACTGAAGTCAGAGAATCCAACATTGCCAAAATATCCACAAAAAGTTCATACCCCACCAAACCTCACCCATCTGAACCTAACCATCACCGATGTCGAAGAAATCGACATTGCCAAAATATCCACAAAACGTGCTTATCTCACTATACCTTATCCAACCTAACCTAACCATCACCGAAAATAGAGAATTCGACATTGCCAAAATATCCACAAAAAGTTCTTATCCTACCAAACCTCACCCATCTGAACCTAACCATCACCGAAATCAAAGAATTAGACATTTATTAAATATCCACAAAACGTGCTTACCTAACAATACCTAACCCAACCTAACCTAACTATCACCGAAGTCAGAGAATTCGACATTGCCAAAATATCCACAAAAAGTTCTTATCCTACCAAACCTCTCCCATCTGAACCTAACCATCACCGAAATCAAAGAATTGGACATTGCCAAAATATCCACAAAACTTGCTTACCTCAGAATACCTAACCCAACCTAACCTAACCATCACCGAAGTCAAAGAATTCGACATTGCCAAAATATCCACAAAAAGTTCTTATCCTACCAAACCCCACCCATCTGAACCTAACCATCACCGAAATCAATGAATTGTACATTGCGAAAATATCCACAAAACGTGCTTACCTCACAATACCTAACCCAACCTAACCTTACCATCACCGAAGTCAGAGAATTCGACATTGCCAAAATTACCACAAAAAGTTCTTATCCTACCAAACCTCACCCATCTGATCCTAACCATCACCGAAATCAAAGAAATGGACATTGCCAAAATATCCACAAAACGTGCTTACCTCACAATACCTAACCCAACCTAACCTAACCATCACCGAAGTCAGAGAATTCGACATTGCCAAAATATCCACAAAAAGTTCTTATCCTACCAAACCTCACTTATCTGAACCTAACCATCACCGAAATCAAAGAATTGGACAATAATAAAATATCCACAAAACGTGCTTACCTCACAATACCTAACCCAACCTAACCTAACCATCACCGAAGTCAAAGAATTCGACATTGCCAAAATATCCACAAAAAGTTCTTATCCTACCAAACCTCACCCATCTGAACCTAACCATCACCGAAATCAATGAATTGGACATTGCAAAAATATCCACAAAACGTGCTTACCTCACAATACCTAACCCAACCTAACCTAACCATCACTAAAGTCAGAGAATCCAACATTGCCAAAATATCCACAAAAAGTTCATACCCCACCAAACCTCACCCATCTGATCCTAACCATCACCGAAATCGAAGAAATGGACATTGCCAAAATATCCACAAAACGTGCTTACCTCACTATACCTTATTCAACCTAACCTAACCATCACCGAAGTCAGAGAATTCGACATTGCCAAAATATCCACAAAAAGTTCTAATCCTACCAAACCTCACCCATCTGAACCTAACCATCACCGAAATTAAAGAATTGGACATTGATTAAATATCCACAAAACGTGCTTACCTCACAATACCTAACCCAACCTAACCTAACCATCACTGAAGTCAGAGAATCCAACATTGCCAAAATATCCACAAAAAGTTCATACCCCACCAAACCTCACCCATCTGAACCTAACCATCACCGAAATCAATGAATTGGACATTGCGAAAATATCCACAAAACGTGCTTACCTCACAATACCTAACCCAACCTAACCTAACCATCACTGAAGTCAGAGAATCCAACATTGCCAAAATATCCACAAAAAGTTCATACCCCACCAAACCTCACCCATCTGATCCTAACCATCACCGAAATCGAAGAAACGGACATTGCCAAAATATCCACAAAACGTGCTCACCTCTCTATACCTTATTCAACCTAACCTAACCATCACCGAAGTCAGAGAATTGGACATTGCCAAAATATCCACAAAAAGTTCTTATCCTACCAAAACTCACCCATCTGAGCCTAACCATCAACGTAATTAAAGAATTAGACATTTCCAAAATATCTACAAAACATGCTTACCCCTTAATACCTAACCCAACCTAACCTTACCATCACCGAAGTCAGAGAATTCGACATTGCCAAAATATCCACAAAAAGTTCTTATCCTACCAAACCTCACCCATCTGAGCCTAACCATCAACGTAATTAAAGAATTAGACATTTCCAAAATATCTACAAAACATGCTTACCCCTTAATACCTAACCCAACCTAACCTTACCATCACCGAAGTCAGAGAATTCGACATTGCCAAAATATCCACAAAAAGTTCTTATCCTACCAAAACTCACCCATCTGAGCCTAACCATCACCGAAATCAAAGAATAAGGCATTGCCAAAATATCCACAAAACGTGCTTACCTCACAATACCTAACCCAACCTAACCTATCCATCACCGAAGTCCGAGAATTTGACATTGCCAAAATATCCACAAAAAGTTCTTATCCTACCAAACCTCACTTATCTGAACCTAACCATCACCGAAATCAAAGAATTGGACAATGATCAAATATCCACAAAACGTGCTTACCTCACAATACCTAACGCAACCTAACCTAACCATCACCGAAGTCAAAGAATTCGACATTGCCAAAATATCCACAAAAAGTTCTTATCCTACCAAACCTCACCCATCTGAACCTAACCATCACCGAAATCAAAGAATTCGACATTGCCAAAATATCCACAAAACGTGCTTACCTCACAATACCTAACCTAACCTAACCTAACCATCACCGAAGTCAGAGAATTCAACATTGCCAAAATATCTACAAAAAGTTCATACCCCACCAAACCTCACCCATCTGAACCTAACCATCACCGAAATCGAAGAAATGGACATTGCCAAAATATCCACAAAAAGTTCTTATCCTACCAAACCTCACCCAATTGAACCTAACTATCACCGAAATCAAAGAATTGGACATTGCAAAAATATCCACAAAACGTGCTTACCTCACAATACCTAACCTAACCTAAACTAACCATCACCGAAGTCAGAGAATTCGACATTGCCAAAATATCCACAAAAAGTTCTTATCCTACCAAACCTCACCCATCTGAGCCTAACCATCAACGTAATTAAAGAATTAGACATTTCCAAAATATCTACAAAACATGCTTACCCCTTAATACCTAACCCAACCTAACCTTACCATCACCGAAGACAGAGAATTCGACATTGCCAAAATATCCACAAAAAGTTCTTATCCTACCAAACCTCACCCATCTGAACCTAACCATCACCGAAATCGAAGAAATGGACATTGCTAAAATATCCACAAAACGTGCTTACCTCACTATACCTTATTCAACCTAACCTAACCATCACCAAAGTCAGAGAATTCGACATTACCAAAATATCCACAAAAAAATCTTATCCTACCAAACCTCACCCATCTGAACCTAACCATCACCGAAATCAAAGAATTGGACATTGCAAAAATATCCACAAAACGTGCTTACCTTACAATACCTAACCCAACCTAACCTAACCATCACCGAAGTCAGAGAATTCGACATTGCCAAAATATCCACAAAAAGTTCTCATCCTACCAAACCTCACTTATCTGAACCTAACCATCACCGAAATCAAAGAATTGGACAATGAAAAAATATCCACAAAACGTGCTTATCTCACAATACCTAACCCAACCTAACCTAACCATCACCGAAGTCAAAGAATTCGACATTGCCAAAATATCCACAAAAAGTTCTTATCCTACCAAACCTCACCCATCTGAACCTAACCATCACCGAAATCAAAGAATAAGGCATTGCCAAAATATCCACAAAACGTGCTTACCTCACAATACCTAACCCAACCTAACCTAACCATCACCGAAGTCAGAGAATTCGACATTGCCAACATATCCACAAAAAGTTCTTATCCTACCAAACCTCACTTATCTGATCCTAACCATCACCGAAATTAAAGAATTGGACAATAATAAAATATCCACAAAACGTGTTTACCTCACAATACCTAACCCAACCTAACCTAACCATCACCGAAGTCAAAGAATTCGACATTGCCAAAATATCCACAAAAAGTTCTTATCCTACCAAACCTCACCCATCTGAACCTAACCATCACCGAAATCAAAGAATTGGACATTGCCAAAATATCCACAAAACGTGCTTACCTCACTATACCTTATCCAACCTAACCTAACCATCACCGAAGTCAGAGAATTCGACATTGCCAAAATATCCACAAAAAGTTCTTATCCTACCAAACCTCACTTATCTGAACCTAACCGTCACCGAAATTAAAGAATTGGACAATAATAAAATATCCACAAAACGTGCTTACCTCACAATACCTAACCCAACCTAACCTAACCATCACCGAAGTCAAAGAATTCGACATTGCCAAAATATCCACAAAAAGTTCTTATCCTACCAAACCTCACCCATCTGATCCTAACCATCACCGAAATCGAAGAAACGGACATTGCCAAAATATCCACAAAACGTGCTTACCTCTCTATACCTTATTCAACCTAACCTAACCATCACCGAAGTCAGAGATTTAGACATTGCCAAAATATCCACAAAAAGTTCTTATCCTACTAAACCTCACCCATCTGAGCCTAACCATCAACGTAATTAAAGAATTAGACATTTCCAAAATATCTACAAAACATGCTTACCCCTTAATACCTAACCCAACCTAACCTTACCATCACCGAAGTCAGAGAATTCGACATTGCCAAAATATCCACAAAAAGTTCTTATCCTACCAAACCTCACCCATCTGAACCTTACCATCACCGAAATCAAAGAATTGGACATTAATAAAATATCCAAAAAACGTGCTTACCTTACAATACCTAACCCAACCTAACCTAACCATCACCGAAGTCAGAGAATTCGACATTGCCAAAATATCCACAAAAAGTTCTTATCCTACCAAACCTCACCCATCTGAGCCTAACCATCAACGATATTAAAGAATTAGACATTGCCAAAATATCTACAAAACATGCTTACCCCTTAATACCTAACCCAACCTAACCTTACCATCACCGAAGTCAGAGAATTCGACATTGCCAAAATATCCACAAAAAGTTCTTATCCTACCAAACCTCACCCAATTGAACCTAACCATCACCGAAATCAAAGAATTGGACATTGCAAAAATATCCACAAAACGTGCTTACCTCACAATACCTAACCTAACCTAACCTAACCATCACCGAAGTCAGAGAATTCGACTTTGCCAAAATATCAACAAAAATTTCTTATCCTACCAAACCTCACCCATCTGAACCTAACCATCACCGAAATCAAAGAATTGGACATTTCCAAAATATCCACAAAACGTGCTTACCTCACAATACCTAACCCAACCTAACCTAACCATCACTGAAGTCAGAGAATCCAACATTGCCAAAATATCCACAAAAAGTTCATACCCCACCAAACCTCACCCATCTGAACCTAACCATCACCGAAATCGAAGAAACGGACATTGCCAAAATATCCACAAAACGTGCTTACCTCACTATACCTTATTCAACCTAACCTAACCATCACCGAATTCAGAGAATTCGACATTGCCAAAATATCCACAAAAAGTTCTTATCCTACCAAACCTCACCCATCTGAACCTAACTATCACCGAAATCAAAGAATTGGACATTGCAAAAATATCCACAAAAGGTGCTTACCTTACAATACCTAACCCAACCTAACCTAACCATCACCGAAGTCAAAGAATTCGACATTGCCAAAATATCCACAAAAAGTTCTTATCCTACCAAACCTCACCCATCTGAACCTTACCATCACCGAAATCAAAGAATTGGACATTAATAAAATATCCACAAAACGTGCTTACCTTACAATACCTAACCCAACGTAACCTAACCATCACCGAAGTCAGAGAATTCGACATTGCCAAAATATCCACAAAAAGTTCTTATCCTACAAAACCTCACCCATCTGAACCTAACCATCACCGAAATCAAAGAATTGGACATTGCCAAAATATCCACAAAACGTGCTTACCTCACTATACTTTATCCAACTTAACCTTACCATCACCGAAATCAGAGAATTCGACATTGCCAAAATATCCACAAAAAGTTCTTATCCTACCAAACCTCACCCAATTGAACCTAACCATCACCGAAATCAAAGAATTGGACATTGCAAAAATATCCACAAAACGTGCTTACCTCACAATACCTAACCCAACCTAACCTAACCATCACTGAAGTCAGAGAATCCAACATTGCCAAAATATCCACAAAAAGTTCATACCCCACCAAACCTCACCCATCTGATCCTAACCATCACCGAAATTGAAGAAACGGACATTGCCAAAATATCCACAAAACGTGCTTACCTCTCTATACCTTATTTAACCTAACCTAACCATCACCGAAGTCAGAGAATTAGACATTGCCAAAATATCCACAAAAAGTTCTTATCCTAGCAAACCTCACCCATCTGAGCCTAACCATCAACGTAATTAAAGAATTAGACATTTCCAAAATATCTACAAAACATGCTTACCCCTTAATACCTAACCCAACCTAACCTTACCATCACCGAAGTCAGAGAATTCGACATTGCCAAAATATCCACAAAAAGTTCTTATCCTACCAAACCTCACCCATCTGAACCTTACCATCACCGAAATCAAAGAATTGGACATTAATAAAATATCCACAAAACGTGCTTACCTTACAATACCTAACCCAACCTAACCTAACCATCACCGAAGTCAGAGAATTCGACATTGCCAAAATATCCACAAAAAGTTCTTATCCTACCAAACCTCACCCATCTGAGCCTAACCATCAACGATATTAAAGAATTAGACATTGCCAAAATATCTACAAAACATGCTTACCCCTTAATACCTAACCCAACCTAACATTACCATCACCGAAGTCAGAGAATTCGACATTGCCAAAATATCCACAAAAAGTTCTTATCCTACCAAACCTCACCCAATTGAACCTAACCATCACCGAAATCAAAGAATTGGACATTGCAAAAATATCCACAAAACGTGCTTACCTCACAATACCTAACCTAACCTAACCTAACCATCACCGAAGTCAGAGAATTCGACTTTGCCAAAATATCCACAAAAATTTCTTATCCTACCAAACCTCACCCATCTGAACCTAACCATCACCGAAATCAAAGAATTGGACATTTCCAAAATATCCACAAAACGTGCTTACCTCACAATACCTAACCCAACCTAACCTAACCATCACTGAAGTCAGAGAATCCAACATTGCCAAAATATCCACAAAAAGTTCATACCCCACCAAACCTCACCCATCTGAACCTAACCATCACCGAAATCGAAGAAACGGACATTGCCAAAATATCCACAAAACGTGCTTACCTCACTATACCTTATTCAACCTAACCTAACCATCACCGAATTCAGAGAATTCGACATTGCCAAAATATCCACAAAAAGTTCTTATCCTACCAAACCTCACCCATCTGAACCTAACTATCACCGAAATCAAAGAATTGGACATTGCAAAAATATCCACAAAAGGTGCTTACCTTACAATACCTAACCCAACCTAACCTAACCATCACCGAAGTCAAAGAATTCGACATTGCCAAAATATCCACAAAAAGTTCTTATCCTAACAAACCTCACCCATCTGAACCTTACCATCACCGAAATCAAAGAATTGGACATTAATAAAATATCCACAAAACGTGCTTACCTTACAATACCTAACCCAACCTAACCTAACCATCAAAGAAGTCAGAGAATTCGACATTGCCAAAATATCCACAAAAACTTCTTATCCTACCAAAACTCACCCATCTGAACCTAACCATCACCGAAATCAAAGAATTGGACATTGCAAAAAGATCCACAAAACGTGCTTACCTTACAATACCTAACCCAACCTAACCTAACCATCACCGAAGTCAGAGAATTCGACATTGCCAAAATATCCACAAAAAGTTCTTATCCTACCAAACCTCACCCATCTGAGCCTAACCATCAACGTAATTAAAGAATTAGACATTTCCAAAATATCTACAAAACATGCTTACCCCTTAATACCTAACCCAACCTAACCTTACCGTCACCGAAGTCAGAGAATTCGACATTGCCAAAATATCCACAAAAAGTTCTTATCCTACCAAACCTCACCCAATTGAACCTAACCATCACCGAAATCAAAAAATTGGACATTGCAAAAATATCCACAAAACGAGCTTACCTCACAATACCTAACCCAACCTAACCTAACCATCACTGAAGTCAGAGAATCCAACATTGCCAAAATATCCACAAAAAGTTCATACCCCACCAAACCTCACCCATCTGAACCTAACCATCACCGAAAACGAAGAAATGGACATTGCCAAAATATCCACAAAACGTGCTTACCTCACTATACCTTATTCAACCTAACCTAACCATCACCGAAGTCAGAGAATTCGACTTTGCCAAAATATCCACAAAAAGTTCATATCCTACCAAACCTCACCCATCTGAACCTAACCATCACCGAAATCAAAGAATAAGGCATTGCCAAAATATCCACAAAACGTGCTTACCTCACAATACCTAACCCAACCTAACCTATCCATCACCGAAGTCCGAGAATTTGACATTGCCAAAATATCCACAAAAAGTTCTTATCCTACCAAACCTCACCCATCTGAACCTAACCATCACCGAAATCAAAGAATTGGACAATGATAAAATATCCACAAAACAGGCTTACCTCACAATACCTAACGCAACCTAACCTAACCATCACCGAAGTCAAAGAATTCGACATTGCCAAAATATCCACAAAAAGTTCTTATCCTACCAAACCTCACCCATCTGAACCTAACCATCACCGAAATCAAAGAATTCGACATTGCCAAAATATCCACAAAACGTGCTTACCTCACAATACCTAACCTAACCTAACCTAACCATCACCGAAGTCAGAGAATTCAACATTGCCAAAATATCTACAAAAAGTTCATACCCCACCAAACCTCACCCATCTGAACCTAACCATCACCGAAATCGAAGAAATGGACATTGCCAAAATATCCACAAAACGTGCTTACCTCACTATACCTTATCCAACCTTACCTAACCATCACCGAAAATAGAGAATTCGACATTGCCAAAATATCCACAAAAAGTTCTTATCCTACCAAACCTCACCCAATTGAACCTAACTATCACCGAAATCAAAGAATTGGACATTGCAAAAATATCCACAAAACGTGCTTACCTCACAATACCTAACCTAACCTAACCTAACCATCACCGAAGTCAGAGAATTCGACATTGCCAAAATATCCACAAAAAGTTCTTATCCTACCAAACCTCACCCATCTGAGCCTAACCATCAACGTAATTAAAGAATTAGACATTTCCAAAATATCTACAAAACATGCTTACCCCTTAATACCTAACCCAACCTAACCTTACCATCACCGAAGTCAGAGAATTCGACATTGCCAAAATATCCACAAAAAGTTCTTATCCTACCAAACCTCACCCAATTGAACCTAACCATCACCGAAATCAAAGAATTGGACATTAATAAAATATCCACAAAACGTGCTTACCTCACTATACCTTATTCAACCTAACATAACCATCACCGAAGTCAGAGAATTCGACATTGCTAAAATATCCACAAAAAGTTCTTATCCTACCAAACCTCACCCATCTGAACCTTAGCATCACCGAAATCAAAGAATTGGACATTAATAAAATATCCACAAAACGTGCTTACCTTACAATACCTAACCCAACCTAACCTAACCATCACCGAAGTCAGAGAATTCGACATTGCCAAAATATCCACAAAAAGTTCTTATCCTACCAAACCTCACCCAATTGAACCTAACCATCACCGAAATCAAAGAATTGGACATTGCAAAAATATCCACAAAACGTGCTTACCTCACAATACCTAACCTAACCTAACCTAACCATCACCGAAGTCAGAGAATTCGACATTGCCAAAATATCCACAAAAAGTTCTTATCCTACCAAACCTCACCCATCTGAACCTAACCATCACCGAAATCAAAGAATTGGACATTGCAAAAATATCCACAAAACGTGCTTACCTTACAATACCTAACCCAACCTAACCTAACCATCACCGAAGTCAGAGAATTCGACATTGCCAAAATATCCACAAAAAGTTCTTATCCTACCAAACCTCACCCATCTGAGCCTAACCATCAACGAAATTAAAGAATTAGACATTGCCAAAATATCTACAAAACATGCTTACCCCTTAAAACCTAACCAAACCTAACCTAACCATCACCGAAGTCAGAGAATTCGACATTGCCAAAATATCCACAAAAAGTTCTTATCCTACCAAACCTCACCCATCTGAACCTAACCATCACCGAAATCAAAGAATAAGGCATTGCCAAAATATCCACAAAACGTGCTTACCTCACAATACCTAACCCAACCTAACCTAACCATCACCGAAGTCAGAGAATTCGACATTGCCAACATATCCACAAAAAGTTCTTATCCTACCAAACCTCACTTATCTGAACCTAACCATCACCGAAATTAAAGAATTGGACAATAATAAAATATCCACAAAACGTGCTTACCTCACAATACCTAACCCAACCTAACCTAACCATCACCGAAGTCAAAGAATTCGACATTGCCAAAATATCCACAAAAAGTTCTTATCCTACCAAACCTCACCCATCTGAACCTAACCATCACCGAAATCAAAGAATTGGACATTGCAAAAAGATCCACAAAACGTGCTTACCTTACAATACCTAACCCAACCTAACCTAACCATCACCGAAGTCAGAGAATTCGACATTGCCAAAATATCCACAAAAAGTTCTTATCCTACCAAACCTCACCCAATTGAACCTAACCATCACCGAAATCAAAGAATTGGACATTGCAAAAATATCCACAAAACGTGCTTACCTTACAATACCTAACCCAACCTAACCTAACCATCACCGAAGTCAGAGAATTTTACATTGCCAAAATATCCACAAAAAGTTCTTATCCTACCAAACCTCACTTATCTGAACCTAACCATCACCGAAATCAAAGAATTGGACAACGATAAAATATCCACAAAACGTGCTTACCTCACAATACCTAACTTAACCTAACCTAACCATCACCGAAGTCAGAGAATTCGACATTGCCAAAATATCCACAAAAAGTTCTTATCCTACCAAACCTCACCCATCTGAGCCTAAACATCAACGAAATTAAAGAATTAGACATTGCGAAAATATCTACAAAACATGCTTACCCCTTAATACCTAACCCAACCTAACCTAACCATCACCGAAGTCAGAGAATTCGACATTGCCAAAATATCCACAAAAAGTTCTTATCCTACCAAACCTCTCCCATCTGAACCTAATTATTACCGAAATCAAAGAATTGGACATCGCCAAAATAACAACAAAACGTGCTTACCTCACAATACCTTACCCAACCTAACCTAACCATCACCGAAGTCAGAGAATTCGACATTGCCAAAATATCCACAAAAAGTTCTTATCCTACCAAACCTCACCCATCTGAACCTAACCATCACCGAAATCAAAGAATTGGACATTGCAAAAATATCCACAAAACGTGCTTACCTCACAATACCTAACCTAACCTAACCTAACCATCACCGAAGTCAGAGAATTCGACATTGCCAAAATATCCACAAAAAGCTCTTATCCTACCAAACCTCACCCATCTGAACCTAACCATCACCGAAATCAAAGAATTGGACATTGCAAAAATATCCACAAAACGTGCTTACCTTACAATACCTAACCCAACCTAACCTAACCATCACCGAAGTCAGAGAATTCGACATTGCCAAAATATCCACAAAAAGTTCTTATCCTACCAAACCTCACTTATCTGAACCTAACCATCACCGAAATCAAAGAATTGGACAATGATAAAATATCCACAAAACGTGCTTACCTCACAATACCTAACCCAACCTAACCTAACCATCACCGAAGTCAGAGAATTCGACATTGCCAAAATATCCACAAAGAGTTCTTATCCTACCAAACCTCACCCATCTGAGCCTAAACATCAACGAAATTAAAGAATTAGACATTGCGAAAATATCTACAAAACATGCTTACCCCTTAATACCTAACCCAACCTAACCTAACCATCACCGAAGTCAGAGAATTCGACATTGCCAAAATATCCACAAAAAGTTCTTATCCTACCAAACCTCTCCCATCTGAACCTAATTATTACCGAAATCAAAGAATTGGACATCGCCAAAATAACAACAAAACGTGCTTACCTCACAATACCTAACCCAACCTAACCTAACCATCACCGAAGTCAGAGAATTCGACATTGCCAAAATATCCACAAAAAGTTCTTATCCTACCAAACCTCACCCATCTGAACCTAACCATCACCGAAATCAAAGAATTGGACATTGCAAAAATATCCACAAAACGTGCTTACCTTACAATACCTAACCCAACCTAACCTAACCATCACCGAAGTCAGAGAATTCGACATTGCCAAAATATCCACAAAAAGTTCTTATCCTACCAAACCTCACCCAATTGAACCTAACCATCACCGAAATCAAAGAATTGGACATTGCAAAAATATCCACAAAACGTGCTTACCTCACAATACCTAACCTAACCTAACCTAACCATCACCGAAGTCAGAGAATTCGACATTGCCAAAATATCCACAAAAAGTTCTTATCCTACCAAACCTCACCCATCTGAGCCTAACCATCAACGAAATTAAAGAATTAGACATTGCCAAAATATCTACAAAACATGCTTACCCCTTAATACCTAACCCAACCTAACCTAACCATCACCGAAGTCAGAGAATTCGACATTGCCAAAATATCCACAAAAAGTTCTTATCCTACCAAACCTCACTTATCTGAACCTAACCATCACCGAAATCAAAGAATTGGACATTGCAAAAATATCCACAAAACGTGCTTACCTTACAATACCTAACCCAACCTAACCTAACCATCACCGAAGTCAGAGAATTCGACATTGCCAAAATATCCACAAAAAGTTCTTATCCTACCAAACCTCACCCAATTGAACCTAACCATCACCGAAATCAAAGAATTGGACATTGCAAAAATATCCACAAAACGTGCTTACCTCACAATACCTAACCTAACCTAACCTAACCATCATCGAAGTCAGAGAATTCGACATTGCCAAAATATCCACAAAAAGTTCTTATCCTACCAAACCTCACCCATCTGAACCTAACCATCACCGAAATCAAAGAATTGGACATTGCAAAAATATCCACAAAACGTGCTTACCTTACAATACCTAACCCAACCTAACCTAACCATCACCGAAGTCAGAGAATTCGACATTGCCAAAATATCCACAAAAAGTTCTTATCCTACCAAACCTCACTTATCTGAACCTAACCATCACCGAAATCAAAGAATTGGACATTGCAAAAATATCCACAAAACGTGCTTACCTTACAATACCTAACCCAACCTAACCTAACCATCACCGAAGTCAGAGAATTCGACATTGCCAAAATATCCACAAAAAGTTCTTATCCTACCAAACCTCACCCATCTGAACCTAACCATCACCGAAATCAAAGAATTGGACATTGCAAAAATATCCACAAAACGTGCTTACCTTAAAATACCTAACCCAAACTAACCTAACCATCACCGAAGTCAGAGAATTCGACATTGCCAAAATATCCACAAAAAGTTCTTATCCTACCAAACCTCACCCATCTGAGCCTAAACATCAACGAAATTAAAGAATTAGACATTGCGAAAATATCTACAAAACATGCTTACCCCTTAATACCTAACCCAACCTAACCTAACCATCACCGAAGTCAGAGAATTCGACATTGCCAAAATATCCACAAAAAGTTCTTATCCTACCAAACCTCTCCCATCTGAACCTAATTATCACCGAAATCAAAGAATTGGACATCGCCAAAATAACAACAAAACGTGCTTACCTCACAATACCTAACCCAACCTAACCTAACCATCACCGAAGTCAAAGAATTCGACATTGCCAAAATATCCACAAAAAGTTCTTATCCTACCAAACCTCACCCATCTGAACCTAACCATCACCGAAATCAAAGAATTCGACATTGCCAAAATATCCACAAAACGTGCTTACCTCACAATACCAAACCTAACCTAACCTAACCATCACCGAAGTCAGAGAATTCGACATTGCCAAAATATCCACAAAAAGTTCTTATCCTACCAAACCTCACCCATCTGAGCCTAACCATCAACGAAATTAAAGAATTAGACATTGCCAAAATATCTACAAAACATGCTTACCCCTTAATACCTAACCCAACCTAACCTAACCATCACCGAAGTCAGAGAATTCGACATTGCCAAAATATCCACAAAAAGTTCATATCCTAACAAACCTCACCCATCTGAACCTAACCATCACCGAAATCAAAGAATTGGACATTGCAAAAATATCCACAAAACGTGCTTACCTTACAATACCTAACCCAACCTAACCTAACCATCACCGAAGTCAGAGAATTCGACATTGCCAAAATATCCACAAAAAGTTCTTATCCTACCAAACCTCACCCAATTGAACCTAACCATCACCGAAATCAAAGAATTGGACATTGCACAAATATCCACAAAACGTGCTAACCTCACAATACCTAACCTAACCTAACCTAACCATCACCGAAGTCAGAGAATTCGACATTGCCAAAATATCCACAAAAAGTTCTTATCCTACCAAACCTCACTTATCTGAACCTAACCATCACCGAAATCAAAGAATTGGACAATGCTAAAATATCCACAAAACGTGCTTACCTCACAATACCTAACCCAACCTAACCTAACCATCACCGAAGTCAGAGAATTCGACATTGCCAAAATATCCACAAAAAGTTCTAATCCTACCAAACCTCACCCATCTGAGCCTAAACATCAACGAAATTAAAGAATTAGACATTGCGAAAATATCTACAAAACATGCTTACCCCTTAATACCTAACCCAACCTAACCTAACCATCACCGAAGTCAGAGAATTCGACATTGCCAAAATATCCACAAAAAGTTCTTATCCTACCAAACCTCTCCCATCTGAACCTAATTATCACCGAAATCAAAGAATTGGACATCGCCAAAATAACAACAAAACGTGCTTACCTCACAATACCTAACCCAACCTAACCTAACCATCACCGAAGTCAGAGAATTCGACATTGCCAAAATATCCACAAAAAGTTCTTATCCTACCAAACCTCACCCATCTGAGCCTAACCATCAACGAAATTAAAGAATTAGACATTGCCAAAATATCTACAAGACATGCTTACCCCTTAAAACCTAACCCAACCTAACCTAACCATCACCGAAGTCAGAGAATTCGACATTGCCAAAATATCCACAAAAAGTTCTTATCCTACCAAACCTCACCCATCTGAACCTAACCATCACCGAAATCAAAGAATTGGACATTGCAAAAATATACACAAAACGTGCTTACCTCACAATACTTAACCTAACCTAACCTAACCATCACCGAAGTCAGAGAATTCGACATTGCCAAAATATCCACAAAAAGTTCTTATCCTACCAAACCTCACCCATCTGAGCCTAACCATCAACGAAATTAAAGAATTAGACATTGCCAAAATATCTACAAAACATGCTTACCCCTTAATACCTAACCCAACCTAACCTAACCATCACCGAAGTCAGAGAATTCGACATTGCCAAAATATCCACAAAAAGTTCATATCCTAAGTAACCTCATCCATCTGAACCTAACCATCACCGAAATCAAAGAAATAGGCATTGCCAAAATATCCACAAAACGTGCTTACCTCACAATACCTAACCCAACCTAACCTATCCATCACCGAAGTCCGAGAATTCGACATTGCCAAAATATCCACAAAAAGTTCTTATCCTACCAAACCTCACTTATCTGAACCTAACCATCACCGAAATCAAAGAATTGGACAATGATAAAATATCCACAAAACGTGCTTACCTCACAATACCTAACCCAACCTAACCTAACCATCACCGAAGTCAAAGAATTCGACATTGCCAAAATATCCACAAAAAGTTCTTATCCTACCAAACCTCACCCATCTGAACCTAACCATCACCGAAATCAAAGAATTCGACATTGCCAAAATATCCACAAAACGTGCTTACCTCACAATACCAAACCTAACCTAACCTAACCATCACCGAAGTCAGAGAATTCGACATTGCCAAAATATCCACAAAAAGTTCTTATCCTACCAAACCTCACCCATCTGAGCCTAACCATCAACGAAATTAAAGAATTAGACATTGCCAAAATATCTACAAAACATGCTTACCCCTTAATACCTAACCCAACCTAACCTAACCATCACCGAAGTCAGAGAATTCGACATTGCCAAAATATCCACAAAAAGTTCATATCCTAACAAACCTCACCCATCTGAACCTAACCATCACCGAAATCAAAGAATTGGACATTGCAAAAATATCCACAAAACGTGCTTACCTTACAATACCTAACCCAACCTAACCTAACCATCACCGAAGTCAGAGAATTCGACATTGCCAAAATATCCACAAAAAGTTCTTATCCTACCAAACCTCACCCAATTGAACCTAACCATCACCGAAATCAAAGAATTGGACATTGCACAAATATCCACAAAACGTGCTTACCTCACAATACCTAACCTAACCTAACCTAACCATCACCGAAGTCAGAGAATTCGACATTGCCAAAATATCCACAAAAAGTTCTTATCCTACCAAACCTCACTTATCTGAACCTAACCATCACCGAAATCAAAGAATTGGACAATGCTAAAATATCCACAAAACGTGCTTACCTCACAATACCTATACCAACCTAACCTAACCATCACCGAAGTCAAAGAATTCGACATTGCCAAAATATCCACAAAAAGTTCTTATCCTACCAAACCTCACCCATCTGAACCTAACCATCACCGAAATCGAAGAAATGGACATTGCCAACATATCCACAAAACGTGCTTACCTCACTATACCTTATCCAACCTAACCTAACCATCACCGAAAATAGAAAATTCGACATTGCCAAAATATCCACAAAAAGTTCTTATCCTACCAAACCTCACCAAATTGAACCTAACCATCACCGAAATCAAAGAATTGGACATTGCTCAAATATCCACAAAACGTGCTTACCTCACAATACCTAACCTAACCTAACCTAACCATCACCGAAGTCAGAGAATTCGACATTGCCAAAATATCCACAAAAAGTTCTTATCCTACCAAACCTCACCCATCTGAGCCTAACCATCAACGAAATTAAAGAATTAGACATTGCCAAAATATCTACAAAACATGCTTACCCCTTAAAACCTAACCCAACCTAACCTAACCATCACCGAAGTCAGAGAATTCGACATTGCCAAAATATCCACAAAAAGTTTTTATCCTACCAAACCTCACCCAATTGAACCTAACCATCACCGAAATCAAAGAATTGGACATTGCAAAAATATCCACAAAACGTGCTTACCTCACAATACCTAACCTAACCTAACCTAACCATCACCAAAGTCAGAGAATTCGACATTGCCAAAATATCCACAAAAAGTTCTTATCCTACCAAACCTCACCCATCTGAACCTAACCATCACCGAAATCAAAGAATTGGACATTGCCAAAATATCCACAAAACGTGCTTACCTCACAATACCTAACCTTACCTAACCTAACCATCACTGAAGTCAGAGAATTCAACATTGCCAAAATATCTACAAAAAGTTCATACCCCACCAAACCTCACCCGTCTGAACCTAACCATCACCGAAATCGAAGTAATGGACATTGCCAAAATATCCACAAAACGTGCTTACCTCACTAAACCTTATCCAACCTAACCTAACCATCACCGAAAATAGAGAATTCGACATTGCCAAAATATCCACAAAAAGTTCTTATCCTACCAAACCTCACCCAATTGAACCTAACCATCACCGAAATCAAAGAATTGGACATTGCAAAAATATCCGCAAAACGTGCTTACCTCACAATACCTAACCTAACCTAACCTAACCATCACCGAAGTCAGAGAATTCGACATTGCCAAAATATCCACAAAAAGTTCTTATCCTACCAAACCTCACCCATCTGAACCTAACCATCACCGAAATCAAAGAATTGGACATTGCAAAAATATCCACAAAACGTGCTTACCTTACAATACCTAACCCAACCTAACCTTACCATCACCGAAGTCAGAGAATTCGACATTGCCAAAATATCCACAAAAAGTTCTTATCCTACCAAACCTCACTTATCTGAACCTAACCATCACCCAAATCAAAGAATTGGACAATGATAAAATATCCACAAAACGTGCTTACCTCACAATACCTAACCCAACCTAACCTAACCATCACCGAAGTCAAAGAATTCGACATTGCCAAAATATCCACAAAAAGTTCTTATCCTACCAAACCTCACCCATCTGAACCTAACCATCACCGAAATCAAAGAATTCGACATTGCCAAAATATCCACAAAACGTGCTTACCTCACAATACCAAACCTAACCTAACCTAACCATCACCGAAGTCAGAGAATTCAACATTGCCAAAATATCTACAAAAAGTTCATACCCCACCAAACCTCACCCATCTGAACCTAACCATCACCGAAATCGAAGAAATGGACATTGCCAAAATATCCACAAAACGTGCTTACCTCACTATACCTTATCCAACCTAACCTAACCATCACCGAAAATAGAGAATTCGACATTGCCAAAATATCCACAAAAAGTTCTTATCCAACCAAACCTCACCCAATTGAACCTAACCATGACAAAAGTCAGAGAATTCGACATTGCCAAAATATCCACAAAAAGTTCTTATCCTACCAAACCTCACCCATCTGAGCCTAACCATCAACGAAATTAAAGAATTAGACATTGCCAAAATATCTACAAAACATGCTTACCCCTTTAAACCTAACCCAACCTAACCTAACCATCACCGAAGTCAGAGAATTCGACATTGCCAAAATATCCACAAAAAGTTCTTATCCTACCAAACCTCACCCAATTGAACCTAACCATCACCGAAATCAAAGAATTGGACATTGCAAAAATATCCAGAAAACGTGCTTACCTCACAATACCTAACCTAACCTAACCTAACCATCACCAAAGTCAGAGAATTCGACATTGCCAAAATATCCACAAAAAGTTCTTATCCTACCAAACCTCACCCATCTGAACCTAACCATCACTGAAATCAAAAAATTGGACATTGCCAAAATATCCACAAAAAGTTCATACCCCACCAAACCTCACCCATCTGAACCTAACCATCACCAAAATCAAAGAAATGGACATTGCCAAAATATCCACAAAACGTGCTTACCTCACTATACCTTATTCAACCTAACCTAACCATCACCGAAGTCAGAGAATTCAACATTGCCAAAATATCTACAAAAAGTTCATACCCCACCAAACCTCACCCATCTGAACCTAACCATCACCGAAATCGAAGAAATGGACATTGCCAAAATATCCACAAAACGTGCTTACTTCACGATACTTTATCCAACCTAACCTAACCATCACCGAATTTAGAGAATTCGACATTGCCAAAATATCCACAAAAAGTTCTTATCCTACCAAACCTCACCCATCTGAGCCTAACCATCAACGAAATTAAAGAATTAGACATTGCCAAAATATCTACAAAACATGCTTACCCCTTTATACCTAACCCAACCTAACCTAACCATCACCGAAGTCAGAGAATTCGACATTGCCAAAATATCCACAAAAAGTTCTTATCCTACCAAACCTCACCCAATTGAACCTAACCATCACCGAAATCAAAGAATTGGACATTGCAAAAATATCGACAAAACGTGCTTACCTTAAAATACCTAACCCAACCTAACCTAACCATCACCGAAGTCAGAGAATTCGACATTGCCAAAATATCCACAAAAAGTTCTTATCCTACCAAACCTCACTTATCTGAACCTAACCATCACCGAAATCAAAGAATTGGACAATGATAAAATATCCACAAAACGTGCTTACCTCACAATACCTAACCCAACCTAACCTAACCATCACCGAAGTCAAAGAATTCGACATTGCCAAAATATCCACAAAAAGTTCTTATCCTACCAAACCTCACCCATCTGAACCTAACCATCACCGAAATCAAAGAATTCGACATTGCCAAAATATCCACAAAACGTGCTTACCTCACAATACCAAACCTAACCTAACCTAACCATCACCGAAGTCAGAGAATTCAACATTGCCAAAATATCTACAAAAAGTTCATACCCCACCAAACCTTACCCATCTGAACCTAACCATCACCGAAATCGAAGAAATGGACATTGCCAAAATATCCACAAAACGTGCTTACCTCACTATACCTTATCCAACCTAACCTAACCATCACCGAAAATAGAGAATTCGACATTGCCAAAATATCCACAAAAAGTTCTTATCCAACCAAACCTCACCCAATTGAACCTAACCATGACCGAAGTCAGAGAATTCGACATTGCCAAAATATCCACAAAAAGTTCTTATCCTACCAAACCTCACCCATCTGAGCCTAACCATCAACGAAATTAAAGAATTAGACATTGCCAAAATATCTACAAAACATGCTTACCCCTTAACACCTAACCCAACCTAACCTAACCATCACCGAAGTCAGAGAATTCGACATTGCCAAAATATCCACAAAAAGTTCTTATCCTACCAAACCTCACCCAATTGAACCTAACCATCACTGAAATCAAAGAATTGGACATTGCAAAAATATCCAGAAAACGTGCTTACCTCACAATACCTAACCTAACCTAACCTAACCATCACCAAAGTCAGAGAATTCGACATTGCCAAAATATCCACAAAAAGTTCTTATCCTACCAAACCTCACCCATCTGAACCTAACCATCACCGAAATCAAAGAATTGGACATTGCAAAAATATCCACAAAACGTGCTTACCTTACAATACCTAACCCAACCTAACCTAACCATCACCGAAGTCAGAGAATTCGACATTGCCAAAATATCCACAAAAAGTTCTTATCCTACCAAACCTCACTTATCTGAACCTAACCATCACCGAAATCAAAGAATTGGACAATGATAAAATATCCACAAAACGTGCTTACCTCACAATACCTAACCCAACCTAACCTAACCATCACCGAAGTCAGAGAATTCGACATTGCCAAAATATCCACAAAGAGTTCTTATCCTACCAAACCTCACCCATCTGAGCCTAAACATCAACGAAATTAAAGAATTAGACATTGCGAAAATATCTACAAAACATGCTTACCCCTTAATACCTAACCCAACCTAACCTAACCATCACCGAAGTCAGAGAATTCGACATTGCCAAAATATCCACAAAAAGTTCTTATCCTACCAAACCTCTCCCATCTGAACCTAATTATTACCGAAATCAAAGAATTGGACATCGCCAAAATAACAACAAAACGTGCTTACCTCACAATACCTAACCCAACCTAACCTAACCATCACCGAAGTCAGAGAATTCGACATTGCCAAAATATCCACAAAAAGTTCTTATCCTACCAAACCTCACCCATCTGAACCTAACCATCACCGAAATCAAAGAATTGGACATTGCAAAAATATCCACAAAACGTGCTTACCTTACAATACCTAACCCAACCTAACCTAACCATCACCGAAGTCAGAGAATTCGACATTGCCAAAATATCCACAAAAAGTTCTTATCCTACCAAACCTCACCCAATTGAACCTAACCATCACCGAAATCAAAGAATTGGACATTGCAAAAATATCCACAAAACGTGCTTACCTCACAATACCTAACCTAACCTAACCTAACCATCACCGAAGTCAGAGAATTCGACATTGCCAAAATATCCACAAAAAGTTCTTATCCTACCAAACCTCACCCATCTGAACCTAACCATCACCGAAATCAAAGAATTGGACATTGCAAAAATATCCACAAAACGTGCTTACCTTACAATACCTAACCCAACCTAACCTAACCATCACCGAAGTCAGAGAATTCGACATTGCCAAAATATCCACAAAAAGTTCTTATCCTACCAAACCTCACTTATCTGAACCTAACCATCACCGAAATCAAAGAATTGGACATTGCAAAAATATCCACAAAACGTGCTTACCTTACAATACCTAACCCAACCTAACCTAACCATCACCGAAGTCAGAGAATTCGACATTGCCAAAATATCCACAAAAAGTTCTTATCCTACCAAACCTCACCCAATTGAACCTAACCATCACCGAAATCAAAGAATTGGACATTGCAAAAATATCCACAAAACGTGCTTACCTCACAATACCTAACCTAACCTAACCTAACCATCACCGAAGTCAGAGAATTCGACATTGCCAAAATATCCACAAAAAGTTCTTATCCTACCAAACCTCACCCATCTGAACCTAACCATCACCGAAATCAAAGAATTGGACATTGCAAAAATATCCACAAAACGTGCTTACCTTACAATACCTAACCCAACCTAACCTAACCATCACCGAAGTCAGAGAATTCGACATTGCCAAAATATCCACAAAAAGTTCTTATCCTACCAAACCTCACTTATCTGAACCTAACCATCACCGAAATCAAAGAATTGGACATTGCAAAAATATCCACAAAACGTGCTTACCTTACAATACCTAACCCAACCTAACCTAACCATCACCGAAGTCAGAGAATTCGACATTGCCAAAATATCCACAAAAAGTTCTTATCCTACCAAACCTCACCCATCTGAACCTAACCATCACCGAAATCAAAGAATTGGACATTGCAAAAATATCCACAAAACGTGCTTACCTTACAATACCTAACCCAACCTAACCTAACCATCACCGAAGTCAGAGAATTCGACATTGCCAAAATATCCACAAAAAGTTCTTATCCTACCAAACCTCACCCATCTGAACCTAACCATCACCGAAATCAAAGAATTGGACATTGCAAAAATATCCACAAAACGTGCTTACCTTAAAATACCTAACCCAAACTAACCTAACCATCACCGAAGTCAGAGAATTCGACATTGCCAAAATATCCACAAAAAGTTCTTATCCTACCAAACCTCACCCATCTGAGCCTAAACATCAACGAAATTAAAGAATTAGACATTGCGAAAATATCTACAAAACATGCTTACCCCTTAATACCTAACCCAACCTAACCTAACCATCACCGAAGTCAGAGAATTCGACATTGCCAAAATATCCACAAAAAGTTCTTATCCTACCAAACCTCTCCCATCTGAACCTAATTATCACCGAAATCAAAGAATTGGACATCGCCAAAATAACAACAAAACGTGCTTACCTCACAATACCTAACCCAACCTAACCTAACCATCACCGAAGTCAAAGAATTCGACATTGCCAAAATATCCACAAAAAGTTCTTATCCTACCAAACCTCACCCATCTGAACCTAACCATCACCGAAATCAAAGAATTCGACATTGCCAAAATATCCACAAAACGTGCTTACCTCACAATACCAAACCTAACCTAACCTAACCATCACCGAAGTCAGAGAATTCGACATTGCCAAAATATCCACAAAAAGTTCTTATCCTACCAAACCTCACCCATCTGAGCCTAACCATCAACGAAATTAAAGAATTAGACATTGCCAAAATATCTACAAAACATGCTTACCCCTTAATACCTAACCCAACCTAACCTAACCATCACCGAAGTCAGAGAATTCGACATTGCCAAAATATCCACAAAAAGTTCATATCCTAACAAACCTCACCCATCTGAACCTAACCTTCACCGAAATCAAAGAATTGGACATTGCAAAAATATCCACAAAACGTGCTTACCTTACAATACCTAACCCAACCTAACCTAACCATCACCGAAGTCAGAGAATTCGACATTGCCAAAATATCCACAAAAAGTTCTTATCCTACCAAACCTCACCCAATTGAACCTAACCATCACCGAAATCAAAGAATTGGACATTGCACAAATATCCACAAAACGTGCTAACCTCACAATACCTAACCTAACCTAACCTAACCATCACCGAAGTCAGAGAATTCGACATTGCCAAAATATCCACAAAAAGTTCTTATCCTACCAAACCTCACTTATCTGAACCTAACCATCACCGAAATCAAAGAATTGGACAATGCTAAAATATCCACAAAACGTGCTTACCTCACAATACCTAACCCAACCTAACCTAACCATCACCGAAGTCAGAGAATTCGACATTGCCAAAATATCCACAAAAAGTTCTAATCCTACCAAACCTCACCCATCTGAGCCTAAACATCAACGAAATTAAAGAATTAGACATTGCGAAAATATCTACAAAACATGCTTACCCCTTAATACCTAACCCAACCTAACCTAACCATCACCGAAGTCAGAGAATTCGACATTGCCAAAATATCCACAAAAAGTTCTTATCCTACCAAACCTCTCCCATCTGAACCTAATTATCACCGAAATCAAAGAATTGGACATCGCCAAAATAACAACAAAACGTGCTTACCTCACAATACCTAACCCAACCTAACCTAACCATCACCGAAGTCAGAGAATTCGACATTGCCAAAATATCCACAAAAAGTTCTTATCCTACCAAACCTCACCCATCTGAGCCTAACCATCAACGAAATTAAAGATTTAGACATTGCCAAAATATCTACAAGACATGCTTACCCCTTAAAACCTAACCCAACCTAACCTAACCATCACCGAAGTCAGAGAATTCGACATTGCCAAAATATCCACAAAAAGTTCTTATCCTACCAAACCTCACCCATCTGAACCTAACCATCACCGAAATCAAAGAATTGGACATTGCAAAAATATACACAAAACGTGCTTACCTCACAATACTTAACCTAACCTAACCTAACCATCACCGAAGTCAGAGAATTCGACATTGCCAAAATATCCACAAAAAGTTCTTATCCTACCAAACCTCACCCATCTGAGCCTAACCATCAACGAAATTAAAGAATTAGACATTGCCAAAATATCTACAAAACATGCTTACCCCTTAATACCTAACCCAACCTAACCTAACCATCACCGAAGTCAGAGAATTCGACATTGCCAAAATATCCACAAAAAGTTCATATCCTAAGTAACCTCATCCATCTGAACCTAACCATCACCGAAATCAAAGAAATAGGCATTGCCAAAATATCCACAAAACGTGCTTACCTCACAATACCTAACCCAACCTAACCTATCCATCACCGAAGTCCGAGAATTCGACATTGCCAAAATATCCACAAAAAGTTCTTATCCTACCAAACCTCACTTATCTGAACCTAACCATCACCGAAATCAAAGAATTGGACAATGATAAAATATCCACAAAACGTGCTTACCTCACAATACCTAACCCAACCTAACCTAACCATCACCGAAGTCAAAGAATTCGACATTGCCAAAATATCCACAAAAAGTTCTTATCCTACCAAACCTCACCCATCTGAACCTAACCATCACCGAAATCAAAGAATTCGACATTGCCAAAATATCCACAAAACGTGCTTACCTCACAATACCAAACCTAACCTAACCTAACCATCACCGAAGTCAGAGAATTCGACATTGCCAAAATATCCACAAAAAGTTCTTATCCTACCAAACCTCACCCATCTGAGCCTAACCATCAACGAAATTAAAGAATTAGACATTGCCAAAATATCTACAAAACATGCTTACCCCTTAATACCTAACCCAACCTAACCTAACCATCACCGAAGTCAGAGAATTCGACATTGCCAAAATATCCACAAAAAGTTCATATCCTAACAAACCTCACCCATCTGAACCTAACCATCACCGAAATCAAAGAATTGGACATTGCAAAAATATCCACAAAACGTGCTTACCTTACAATACCTAACCCAACCTAACCTAACCATCACCGAAGTCAGAGAATTCGACATTGCCAAAATATCCACAAAAAGTTCTTATCCTACCAAACCTCACCCAATTGAACCTAACCATCACCGAAATCAAAGAATTGGACATTGCACAAATATCCACAAAACGTGCTTACCTCACAATACCTAACCTAACCTAACCTAACCATCACCGAAGTCAGAGAATTCGACATTGCCAAAATATCCACAAAAAGTTCTTATCCTACCAAACCTCACTTATCTGAACCTAACCATCACCGAAATCAAAGAATTGGACAATGCTAAAATATCCACAAAACGTGCTTACCTCACAATACCTAACCCAACCTAACCTAACCATCACCGAAGTCAAAGAATTCGACATTGCCAAAATATCCACAAAAAGTTCTTATCCTACCAAACCTCACCCATCTGAACCTAACCATCACCGAAATCGAAGAAATGGACATTGCCAACATATCCACAAAACGTGCTTACCTCACTATACCTTATCCAACCTAACCTAACCATCACCGAAAATAGAAAATTCGACATTGCCAAAATATCCACAAAAAGTTCTTATCCTACCAAACCTCACCAAATTGAACCTAACCATCACCGAAATCAAAGAATTGGACATTGCTCAAATATCCACAAAACGTGCTTACCTCACAATACCTAACCTAACCTAACCTAACCATCACCGAAGTCAGAGAATTCGACATTGCCAAAATATCCACAAAAAGTTCTTATCCTACCAAACCTCACCCATCTGAGCCTAACCATCAACGAAATTAAAGAATTAGACATTGCCAAAATATCTACAAAACATGCTTACCCCTTAAAACCTAACCCAACCTAACCTAACCATCACCGAAGTCAGAGAATTCGACATTGCCAAAATATCCACAAAAAGTTTTTATCCTACCAAACCTCACCCAATTGAACCTAACCATCACCGAAATCAAAGAATTGGACATTGCAAAAATATCCACAAAACGTGCTTACCTCACAATACCTAACCTAACCTAACCTAACCATCACCAAAGTCAGAGAATTCGACATTGCCAAAATATCCACAAAAAGTTCTTATCCTACCAAACCTCACCCATCTGAACCTAACCATCACCGAAATCAAAGAATTGGACATTGCCAAAATATCCACAAAACGTGCTTACCTCACAATACCTAACCTTACCTAACCTAACCATCACTGAAGTCAGAGAATTCAACATTGCCAAAATATCTACAAAAAGTTCATACCCCACCAAACCTCACCCGTCTGAACCTAACCATCACCGAAATCGAAGTAATGGACATTGCCAAAATATCCACAAAACGTGCTTACCTCACTAAACCTTATCCAACCTAACCTAACCATCACCGAAAATAGAGAATTCGACATTGCCAAAATATCCACAAAAAGTTCTTATCCTACCAAACCTCACCCAATTGAACCTAACCATCACCGAAATCAAAGAATTGGACATTGCAAAAATATCCGCAAAACGTGCTTACCTCACAATACCTAACCTAACCTAACCTAACCATCACCGAAGTCAGAGAATTCGACATTGCCAAAATATCCACAAAAAGTTCTTATCCTACCAAACCTCACCCATCTGAACCTAACCATCACCGAAATCAAAGAATTGGACATTGCAAAAATATCCACAAAACGTGCTTACCTTACAATACCTAACCCAACCTAACCTTACCATCACCGAAGTCAGAGAATTCGACATTGCCAAAATATCCACAAAAAGTTCTTATCCTACCAAACCTCACTTATCTGAACCTAACCATCACCCAAATCAAAGAATTGGACAATGATAAAATATCCACAAAACGTGCTTACCTCACAATACCTAACCCAACCTAACCTAACCATCACCGAAGTCAAAGAATTCGACATTGCCAAAATATCCACAAAAAGTTCTTATCCTACCAAACCTCACCCATCTGAACCTAACCATCACCGAAATCAAAGAATTCGACATTGCCAAAATATCCACAAAACGTGCTTACCTCACAATACCAAACCTAACCTAACCTAACCATCACCGAAGTCAGAGAATTCAACATTGCCAAAATATCTACAAAAAGTTCATACCCCACCAAACCTCACCCATCTGAACCTAACCATCACCGAAATCGAAGAAATGGACATTGCCAAAATATCCACAAAACGTGCTTACCTCACTATACCTTATCCAACCTAACCTAACCATCACCGAAAATAGAGAATTCGACATTGCCAAAATATCCACAAAAAGTTCTTATCCAACCAAACCTCACCCAATTGAACCTAACCATGACCGAAGTCAGAGAATTCGACATTGCCAAAATATCCACAAAAAGTTCTTATCCTACCAAACCTCACCCATCTGAGCCTAACCATCAACGAAATTAAAGAATTAGACATTGCCAAAATATCTACAAAACATGCTTACCCCTTAACACCTAACCCAACCTAACCTAACCATCACCGAAGTCAGAGAATTCGACATTGCCAAAATATCCACAAAAAGTTCTTATCCTACCAAACCTCACCCAATTGAACCTAACCATCACTGAAATCAAAGAATTGGACATTGCAAAAATATCCAGAAAACGTGCTTACCTCACAATACCTAACCTAACCTAACCTAACCATCACCAAAGTCAGAGAATTCGACATTGCCAAAATATCCACAAAAAGTTCTTATCCTACCAAACCTCACCCATCTGAACCTAACCATCACCGAAATCAAAGAATTGGACATTGCAAAAATATCCAGAAAACGTGCTTACCTCACAATACCTAACCTAACCTAACCTAACCATCACCAAAGTCAGAGAATTCGACATTGCCAAAATATCCACAAAAAGTTCTTATCCTACCAAACCTCACCCATCTGAACCTAACCATCACTGAAATCAAAAAATTGGACATTGCCAAAATATCCACAAAAAGTTCATACCCCACCAAACCTCACCCATCTGAACCTAACCATCACCAAAATCAAAGAAATGGACATTGCCAAAATATCCACAAAACGTGCTTACCTCACTATACCTTATTCAACCTAACCTAACCATCACCGAAGTCAGAGAATTCAACATTGCCAAAATATCTACAAAAAGTTCATACCCCACCAAACCTCACCCATCTGAACCTAACCATCACCGAAATCGAAGAAATGGACATTGCCAAAATATCCACAAAACGTGCTTACTTCACGATACTTTATCCAACCTAACCTAACCATCACCGAATTTAGAGAATTCGACATTGCCAAAATATCCACAAAAAGTTCTTATCCTACCAAACCTCACCCATCTGAGCCTAACCATCAACGAAATTAAAGAATTAGACATTGCCAAAATATCTACAAAACATGCTTACCCCTTTATACCTAACCCAACCTAACCTAACCATCACCGAAGTCAGAGAATTCGACATTGCCAAAATATCCACAAAAAGTTCTTATCCTACCAAACCTCACCCAATTGAACCTAACCATCACCGAAATCAAAGAATTGGACATTGCAAAAATATCGACAAAACGTGCTTACCTTAAAATACCTAACCCAACCTAACCTAACCATCACCGAAGTCAGAGAATTCGACATTGCCAAAATATCCACAAAAAGTTCTTATCCTACCAAACCTCACTTATCTGAACCTAACCATCACCGAAATCAAAGAATTGGACAATGATTAAATATCCACAAAACGTGCTTACCTCACAATACCTAACCCAACCTAACCTAACCATCACCGAAGTCAAAGAATTCGACATTGCCAAAATATCCACAAAAAGTTCTTATCCTACCAAACCTCACCCATCTGAACCTAACCATCACCGAAATCAAAGAATTCGACATTGCCAAAATATCCACAAAACGTGCTTACCTCACAATACCAAACCTAACCTAACCTAACCATCACCGAAGTCAGAGAATTCAACATTGCCAAAATATCTACAAAAAGTTCATACCCCACCAAACCTTACCCATCTGAACCTAACCATCACCGAAATCGAAGAAATGGACATTGCCAAAATATCCACAAAACGTGCTTACCTCACTATACCTTATCCAACCTAACCTAACCATCACCGAAAATAGAGAATTCGACATTGCCAAAATATCCACAAAAAGTTCTTATCCAACCAAACCTCACCCAATTGAACCTAACCATGACCGAAGTCAGAGAATTCGACATTGCCAAAATATCCACAAAAAGTTCTTATCCTACCAAACCTCACCCATCTGAGCCTAACCATCAACGAAATTAAAGAATTAGACATTGCCAAAATATCTACAAAACATGCTTACCCCTTAACACCTAACCCAACCTAACCTAACCATCACCGAAGTCAGAGAATTCGACATTGCCAAAATATCCACAAAAAGTTCTTATCCTACCAAACCTCACCCAATTGAACCTAACCATCACTGAAATCAAAGAATTGGACATTGCAAAAATATCCAGAAAACGTGCTTACCTCACAATACCTAACCTAACCTAACCTAACCATCACCAAAGTCAGAGAATTCGACATTGCCAAAATATCCACAAAAAGTTCTTATCCTACCAAACCTCACCCATCTGAACCTAACCATCACCGAAATCAAAGAATTGGACATTGCCAAAATATCCACAAAACGTGCTTACCTCACAATATCTAACCCAACCTAACCTAACCATCACTGAAGTCAGAGAATCCAACATTGCCAAAATATCCACAAAAAGTTCATACCCCACCAAACCTCACCCATCTGAACCTAACCATCACCGAAATCGAAGAAATAGACATTGCCAAAATATCCACAAAACGTGCTTACCTCACTATACCTTATTCAACCTAACCTAACCATCACCGAAGTCAGAGAATTCAACATTGCCAAAATATCTACAAAAAGTTCATACCCCACCAAACCTCACCCATCTGAACCTAACCATCACCGAAATCGAAGAAATGGACATTGACAAAATATCCACAAAACGTGCTTACTTCACTATACCTTATCCAACCTAACCTTACCATCACCGAATTTAGAGAATTCGACATTGCCAAAATATCCACAAAAAGTTCTTATCCTACCAAACCTCACCCATCTGAGCCTAACCATCAACGAAATTAAAGAATTAGACATTGCCAAAATATCTACAAAACATGCTTACCCCTTTATACCTAACCCAACCTAACCTAACCATCACCGAAGTCAGAGAATTCGACATTGCCAAAATATCCACAAAAAGTTTTTATCCTACCAAACCTCACCCAATTGAACCTAACCATCACCGAAATCAAAGAATTGGACATTGCAAAAATATACACAAAACGTGCTTACCCCACAATACCTAACCTAACCTAACCTAACCATCACCAAAGTCAGAGAATTCGACATTGCCAAAATATCCACAAAAAGTTCTTATCCTACCAAACCTCACCCATCTGAACCTTACCATCACCGAAATCAAAGAATTGGACATTGCCAAAATATCCACAAAACGTGCTTACCTCACAATACCTAACCTAACCTAACCTAACCATCACTGAAGTCAGAGAATTCAACATTGCCAAAATATCTACAAAAAGTTCATACCCCACCAAACCTCACCCGTCTGAACCTAACCATCACCGAAATCGAAGTAATGGACATTGCCAAAATTTCCACAAAACGTGCTTACCTCACTAAACCTTATCCAACCTAACCTTACCATCACCGAAAATAGAGAATTCGACATTGCCAAAATATCCACAAAAAGTTCTTATCCTACCAAACCTCACCCAATTGAACCTAACCATCACCGAAATCAAAGAATTGGACATTGCAAAAATATCCACAAAACGTGCTTACCTCACAATACCTAACCTAACCTAACCTAACCATCACCGAAGTCAGAGAATTCGACATTGCCAAAATATCCACAAAAAGTTCTTATCCTACCAAACCTCACCCATCTGAACCCAACCATCACCGAAATCAAAGAATTGGACATTGCAAAAATATCCACAAAACGTGCTTACCTTACAATACCTAACCCAACCTAACCTAACCATCACCGAAGTCAGAGAATTCGACATTGCCAAAATATCCATAAAAAGTTCTTATCCTACCAAACCTCACTTATCTGAACCTAACCATCACCGAAATCAAATAATTGGACAATGATAAAATATCCACAAAACGTGCTTACCTCACAATACCTAACCCAACCTAACCTAACCATCACCGAAGTCAAAGAATTCGACATTGCCAAAATATCCACAAAAAGTTCTTATCCTACCAAACCTCACCCATCTGAGCCTAACCATCACCGAAATCAAAGAATTCGACATTGCCAAAATATCCACAAAACGTGCTTACCTCACAATACCAAACCTAACCTAACCTAACCATCACCGAAGTCAGAGAATTCAACATTGCCAAAATATCTACAAAAAGTTCATACCCCACCAAACCTCACCCATCTGAACCTAACCATCACCGAAATCGAAGAAATGGACATTGCCAAAATATCCACAAAACGTGCTTACCTCACTATACCTTATCCAACCTAACCTAACCATCACCGAAAATAGAGAATTCGACATTGCCAAAATATCCACAAAAAGTTCTTATCCAACCAAACCTCACCCAATTGAACCTAACCATGACCGAAGTCAGAGAATTCGACATTGCCAAAATATCCACAAAAAGTTCTTATCCTACCAAACCTCACCCATCTGAGCCTTACCATCAACGAAATTAAAGAATTAGACATTGCCAAAATATCTACAAAACATGCTTACCCCTTTAAACCTAACCCAACCTAACCTAACCATCACCGAAGTCAGAGAATTCGACATTGCCAAAATATCCACAAAAAGTTCTTATCCTACCAAACCTCACCCAATTGAACCTAACCATCACCGAAATCAAAGAATTGGACATTGCAAAAATATCCAGAAAACGTGCTTACCTCACAATACCTAACCTAACCTAACCTAACCATCACCAAAGTCAGAGAATTCGACATTGCCAAAATATCCACAAAAAGTTCTTATCCTACCAAACCTCACCCATCTGAACCTAACCATCACCGAAATCAAAGAATTGGACATTGCCAAAATATCCACAAAACGTGCTTACCTCACAATATCTAACCCAACCTAACCTAACCATCACTGAAGTCAGAGAATCCAACATTGCCAAAATATCCACAAAAAGTTCATACCCCACCAAACCTCACCCATCTGAACCTAACCATCACCGAAATCGAAGAAATGGACATTGCCAAAATATCCACAAAACGTGCTTACCTCACTATACCTTATTCAACCTAACCTAACCATCACCGAAGTCAGAGAATTCAACATTGCCAAAATATCTACAAAAAGTTCATACCCCACCAAACCTCACCCATCTGAACCTAACCATCACCGAAATCGAAGAAATGGACATTGCCAAAATATCCACAAAACGTGCTTACTTCACTATACCTTATCCAACCTAACCTAACCATCACCGAATTTAGAGAATTCGACATTGCCAAAATATCCACAAAAAGTTCTTATCCTACTAAACCTCACCCATCTGAGCCTAACCATCAACGAAATTAAAGAAATAGAGATTGCCAAAATATCTACAAAACATGCTTACCCCTTTATACCTAACCCAACCTAACCTAACCATCACCGAAGTCAGAGAATTCGACATTGCCAAAATATCCACAAAAAGTTCTTATCCTACCAAACCTCACCCAATTGAACCTAACCATCACCGAAATCAAAGAATTGGACATTGCAAAAATATCCACAAAACGTGCTTACCTCACAATACCTAACCTAACCTAACCTTACCATCACCGAAGTCAGAGAATTCGACATTGCCAAAATATCCACAAAAAGTTCTTATCCTACCAAACCTCACCCATCTGAACCTAACCATCACCGAAATCAAAGAATTGGACATTGCAAAAATATCCACAAAACGTGCTTACCTTACAATACCTAACCCAACCTAACCTAACCATCACCGAAGTCAGAGAATTCGACATTGCCAAAATATCCACAAAAAGTTCTTATCCTACCAAACCTCACTTATCTGAACCTAACCATCACCGAAATCAAAGAATTGGACAATGATAAAATATCCACAAAACGTGCTTACCTCACAATACCTAACCCAACCTAACCTAACCATCACCGAAGTCAAAGAATTCGACATTGCCAAAATATCCACAAAAAGTTCTTATCCTACCAAACCTCACCCATCTGAACCTAACCATCACCGAAATCAAAGAATTCGACATTGCCAAAATATCCACAAAACGTGCTTACCTCACAATACCAAACCTAACCTAACCTAACCATCACCGAAGTCAGAGAATTCAACATTGCCAAAATATCTACAAAAAGTTCATACCCCACCAAACCTCACCCATCTGAACCTAACCATCACCGAAATCGAAGAAATGGACATTGCCAAAATATCCACAAAACGTGCTTACCTCACTATACCTTATCCAACCTAACCTAACCATCACCGAAAATAGAGAATTCGACATTGCCAAAATATCCACAAAAAGTTCTTATCCAACCAAACCTCACCCAATTGAACCTAACCATGACCGAAGTCAGAGAATTCGACATTGCCAAAATATCCACAAAAAGTTCTTATCCTACCAAACCTCACCCATCTGAGCCTAACCATCAACGAAATTAAAGAATTAGACATTGCCAAAATATCTACAAAACATGCTTACCCCTTTATACCTAACCCAACCTAACCTAACCATCACCGAAGTCAGAGAATTCGACATTGCCAAAATATCCACAAAAAGTTTTTATCCTACCAAACCTCACCCAATTGAACCTAACCATCACCGAAATCAAAGAATTGGACATTGCAAAAATATCCACAAAACGTGCTTACCTCACAATACCTAACCTAACCTAACCTAACCATCACCAAAGTCAGAGAATTCGACATTGCCAAAATATCCACAAAAAGTTCTTATCCTACCAAACCTCACCCATCTGAACCTTACCATCACCGAAATCAAAGAATTGGACATTGCCAAAATATCCACAAAACGTGCTTACCTCACAATACCTAACCTAACCTAACCTAACCATCACTGAAGTCAGAGAATTCAACATTGCCAAAATATCTACAAAAAGTTCATACCCCACCAAACCTCACCCGTCTGAACCTAACCATCACCGAAATCGAAGTAATGGACATTGCCAAAATATCCACAAAACGTGCTTACCTCACTAAACCTTATCCAACCTAACCTTACCATCACCGAAAATAGAGAATTCGACATTGCCAAAATATCCACAAAAAGTTCTTATCCTACCAAACCTCACCCAATTGAACCTAACCATCACCGAAATCAAAGAATTGGACATTGCAAAAATATCCACAAAACGTGCTTACCTCACAATACCTAACCTAACCTAACCTAACCATCACCGAAGTCAGAGAATTCGACATTGCCAAAATATCCACAAAAAGTTCTTATCCTACCAAACCTCACCCATCTGAACCTAACCATCACCGAAATCAAAGAATTGGACATTGCAAAAATATCCACAAAACGTGCTTACCTTACAATACCTAACCCAACCTAACCTAACCATCACCGAAGTCAGAGAATTCGACATTGCCAAAATATCCACAAAAAGTTCTTATCCTACCAAACCTCACTTATCTGAACCTAACCATCACCGAAATCAAATAATTGGACAATGATAAAATATCCACAAAACGTGCTTACCTCACAATACCTAACCCAACCTAACCTAACCATCACCGAAGTCAAAGAATTCGACATTGCCAAAATATCCACAAAAAGTTCTTATCCTACCAAACCTCACCCATCTGAGCCTAACCATCACCGACATCAAAGAAATCGACATTGCCAAAATATCCACAAAACGTGCTTACCTCACAATACCAAACCTAACCTAACCTAACCATCACCGAAGTCAGAGAATTCAACATTGCCAAAATATCTACAAAAAGTTCATACCCCACCAAACCTCACCCATCTGAACCTAACCATCACCGAAATCGAAGAAATGGACATTGCCAAAATATCCACAAAACGTGCTTACTTCACTATACCTTATCCAACCTAACCTAACCATCACCGAATTTAGAGAATTCGACATTGCCAAAATATCCACAAAAAGTTCTTATCCTACTAAACCTCACCCATCTGAGCCTAACCATCAACGAAATTTAAGAATTAGACATTGCCAAAATATCTACAAAACATGCTTACCCCTTTATACCTAACCCAACCTAACCTAACCATCACCGAAGTCAGAGAATTCGACATTGCCAAAATATCCACAAAAAGTTCTTATCCTACCAAACCTCACCCAATTGAACCTAACCATCACCGAAATCAAAGAATTGGACATTGCAAAAATATCCACAAAACGTGCTTACCTCACAATACCTAACCTAACCTAACCTAACCATCACCGAAGTCAGAGAATTCGACATTGCCAAAATATCCACAAAAAGTTCTTATCCTACCAAACCTCACCCATCTGAACCTAACCATCACCGAAATCAAAGAATTGGACATTGCAAAAATATCCACAAAACGTGCTTACCTCACAATATCTAACCCAACCTAACCTAACCATCACTGAAGTCAGAGAATCCAACATTGCCAAAATATCCACAAAAAGTTCATACCCCACCAAACCTCACCCATCTGAACCTAACCATCACCGAAATCGAAGAAATGGACATTGCCAAAATATCCACAAAACGTGCTTACCTCACTATACCTTATTCAACCTAACCTAACCATCACCGAAGTCAGAGAATTCAACATTGCCAAAATATCTACAAAAAGTTCATACCCCACCAAACCTCACCCATCTGAACCTAACCATCACCGAAATCGAAGAAATGGACATTGCCAAAATATCCACAAAACGTGCTTACTTCACTATACCTTATCCAACCTAACCTAACCATCACCGAATTTAGAGAATTCGACATTGCCAAAATATCCACAAAAAGTTCTTATCCTACTAAACCTCACCCATCTGAGCCTAACCATCAACGAAATTAAAGAATTAGACATTGCCAAAATATCTACAAAACATGCTTACCCCTTTATACCTAACCCAACCTAACCTAACCATCACCGAAGTCAGAGAATTCGACATTGCCAAAATATCCACAAAAAGTTCTTATCCTACCAAACCTCACCCAATTGAACCTAACCATCACGGAAATCAAAGAATTGGACATTGCAAAAATATCCACAAAACGTGCTTACCTCACAATACCTTACCTAACCTAACCTAACCATCACCGAAGTCAGAGAATTCGACATTGCCAAAATATCCACAAAAAGTTCTTATCCTACCAAACCTCACCCATCTGAACCTAACCATCACCGAAATCAAAGAATTGGACATTGCAAAAATATCCACAAAACGTGCTTACCTTACAATACCTAACCCAACCTAACCTAACCATCACCGAAGTCAGAGAATTCGACATTGCCAAAATATCCACAAAAAGTCCTTATCCTACCAAACCTCACTTATCTGAACCTAACCATCACCGAAATCAAAGAATTGGACAATGATAAAATATCCACAAAACGTGCTTACCTCACAATACCTAACCCAACCTAACCTAACCATCACCGAAGTCAAAGAATTCGACATTGCCAAAATATCCACAAAAAGTTCTTATCCTACCAAACCTCACCCATCTGAACCTAACCATCACCGAAATCAAAGAATTCGACATTGCCAAAATATCCACAAAACGTGCTTACCTCACAATACCAAACCTAACCTAACCTAACCATCACCGAAGTCAGAGAATTCAACATTGCCAAATGATCTACAAAAAGTTCATACCCCACCAAACCTCACCCATCTGAACCTAACCATCACCGAAATCGAAGAAATGGACATTGCCAAAATATCCACAAAACGTGCTTACCTCACTATACCTTATCCAACCTAACCTAACCATCACCGAAAATAGAGAATTCGACATTGCCAAAATATCCACAAAAAGTTCTTATCCAACCAAACCTCACCCAATTGAACCTAACCATGACCGAAGTCAGAGAATTCGACATTGCCAAAATATCCACAAAAAGTTCTTATCCTACCAAACCTCACCCATCTGAGCCTAACCATCAACGAAATTAAAGAATTAGACATTGCCAAAATATCTACAAAACATGCTTACCCCTTAAAACCTAACCCAACCTAACCTAACCATCACCGAAGTCAGAGAATTCGACATTGCCAAAATATCCACAAAAAGTTCTTATCCTGCCAAACCTCACCCAATTGAACCTAACCATCACCGAAATCAAAGAATTGGACATTGCAAAAATATCCAGAAAACGTGCTTACCTCACAATACCTAACCTAACCTAACCTAACCATCACCAAAGTCAGAGAATTCGACATTGCCAAAATATCCACAAAAATTTCTTATCCTACCAAACCTCACCCATCTGAACCTAACCATCACCGAAATCAAAGAATTGGACATTGCCAAAATATCCACAAAACGTGCTTACCTCACAATATCTAACCCAACCTAACCTAACCATCACTGAAGTCAGAGAATCCAACATTGCCAAAATATCCACAAAAAGTTCATACCCCACCAAACCTCACCCATCTGAACCTAACCATCACCGAAATCGAAGAAATGGACATTGCCAAAATATCCACAAAACGTGCTTACCTCACTATACCTTATTCAACCTAACCTAACCATCACCGAAGTCAGAGAATTCAACATTGCCAAAATATCTACAAAAAGTTCATACCCCACCAAACCTCACCCATCTGAACCTAACCATCACCGAAATCGAAGAAATGGACATTGCCAAAATATCCACAAAACGAGCTTACTTCACTATACCTTATCCAACCTAACCTAACCATCACCGAATTTAGAGAATTCGACATTGCCAAAATATCCACAAAAAGTTCTTATCCTACCAAACCTCACCCATCTGAGCCTAACCATCAACGAAATTAAAGAATTAGACATTGCCAAAATATCTACAAAACATGCTTACCCCTTTATACCTAACCCAACCTAACCTAACCATCACCGAAGTCAGAGAATTTGACATTGCCAAAATATCCACAAAAAGTTCTTATCCTACCAAACCTCACCCAATTGAACCTAACCATCACCGAAATCAAAGAATTGGACATTGCAAAAATATCCACAAAACGTGCTTATCTCACTATACTTTATCCAACCTAACCTAACCATCACCGAAAATAGAGAATTCGACATTGCCAAAATATCCACAAAAAGTTCTTATCGTACCAAACCTCACCCATCTGAACCTAACCATCACCGAAATCAAAGAATTGGACATTAATTAAATATCTACAAAACGTGCTTTCCTCACAATACCTAACCCAACCTAACCTAACTATCACCGAAGTCAGAGAATTCGACATTGCCAAAATATCCACAAAAAGTTCTTATCCTACCAAACCTCACCCATCTGAGCCTAACCATCAACGAAATTAAAGAATTAGACATTGCCAAAATATCTACAAAACATGCTTACCCCTTAATACCTAACCTAACCTAACCTAACCATCACCGAAGTCAGAGGAATCGACATTGCTAAAATATCCACAAAAAGTTCTTATCCTACCAAACCTCACCCATCTGAACCTAACCATCACCGAAATCAAAGAATAAGGCATTGTCAAAATATCCACAAAACGTGCTTACCTCACAATACCTAACCCAACCTAACCTAACCATCACCGAAGTCAAAGAATTCGACATTGCCAAAATATCCACAAAAAGTTCTTATCCTACCAAACCTCACCCATCTGAACCTAACCATCACCGAAATCAAAGAATTGGACATTGCCAAAATATCCACAAAACGTGCTTACCTCACAATACCTAACCCAACCTAACCTAACCATCACCGAAGTCAGAGAATTCGACATTGCCAAAATATCCACAAAAAGTTCTTATCCTACCAAACCTCACTTATCTGAACCTAACCATCACCGAAATCAAAGAATTGGACAATGATAAAATATCCACAAAACGGGCTTACCTCACAATACCTAACCCAACCTAACCTAACCATCACCGAAGTCAAAGAATTCGACATTGCCAAAATATCCACAAAAAGTTCTTATCCTACCAAACCTCACCCATCTGAACCTAACGATCACCGAAATCAATGAATTGGACATTGCGAAAATATCCACAAAACGTGCTTACCTCACAATACCTAACCCTACCTAACCTTACCATCACCGAAGTCAGAGAATTCGACATTGCCAAAATATCCACAAAAAGTTCTTATCCTACCAAACCTCACCCATCTGAACCTAACCATCACCGAAATCAAAGAATTGGACATTGCCAAAATATCCACAAAACGTGCTTACCTTACAATACCTAACCCAACCTAACCTAACCATCACTGAAGTCAGAGAATCCAACATTGCCAAAATATCCACAAAAAGTTCATACCCCACCAAACCTCACCCATCTGATCCTAACCATCACCGAAATCGAAGAAATGGACATTGCCAAAATATCCACAAAACGTGCTTACCTCACTATACCTTATTCAACCTAACCTAACCATCACCGAAGTCAGAGAATTCGACATTGCCAAAATATCCACAAAAAGTTCTTATCCTACCAAACCTCACCCATCTGAACCTAACCATCACCGAAATCAAAGAATTGGACATTGCAAAGATATTCACAAAACGTGCTTACCTCACAATACCTAACCTAACCTAACCTAACCATCACCGAAGTCAGAGAATTCGACATTGCCAAAATATCCACAAAAAGTTCTTATCCTACCAAACCTCACCCATCTGAGCCTAACCATCAACGAAATTAAAGAATTAGACATTGCGAAAATATCTACAAAACATGCTTACCCCTTAATACCTAACCCAACCTAACCTTACCATCACCGAAGTCAGAGAATTCGACATTGCCAAAATATCCACAAAAAGTTCTTATCCTTCCAAACCTCTCCCATCTGAACCTAACCATCACCGAAATCAAAGAATTGGACATTGCCAAAATATCCACAAAACGTGCTTACCTCACAATACCTAACCCAACCTAACCTAACCATCACCGAAGTCAGAGAATTCGACATTGCCAAAATATCCACAAAAAGTTCTTATCCTACCAAACCTCACCCATCTGAACCTAACCATCACCGAAATCAAAGAATTGGACATTAAAAAAATATCCACAAAACGTGCTTACTTAACAATACCTAACCCAACCTAACCTTACCATCACCGAAGTCAGAGAATTCGACATTGCCAAAATATCCACAAAAAGTTCTTATCCTACCAAACCTCACCCATCTGAACCTAACCATCACCGAAATCAAAGAATTGGACATTGCAAAGATATACACAAAACGTGCTTACCTCACAATACCTAACCTAACCTAACCTAACCATCACCGAAGTCAGAGAATTCGACATTGCCAAAATATCCACAAAAAGTTCTTATCCTACCAAACCTCACCCATCTGAGCCTAACCATCAACGAAATTAAAGAATTAGACATTGCGAAAATATCTACAAAACATGCTTACCCCTTAATACCTAACCCAACCTAACCTTACCATCACCGAAGTCAGAGAATTCGACATTGCCAAAATATCCACAAAAAGTTCTTATCCTTCCAAACCTCTCCCATCTGAACCTAACCATCACCGAAATCAAAGAATTGGACATTGCCAAAATATCCACAAAACGTGCTTACCTCACAACACCTAACCCAACCTAACCTAACCATCACCGAAGTCAAAGAATTCGACAATGCCAAAATATCCACAAAAAGTTCTTATCCTACCAAACCCCACCCATCTGAACCTAACCATCACCGAAATCAATGAATTGGACATTGCGAAAATATTCACAAAACGTGCTTACCTCACAATACCTAACCCAACCTAACCTTACCATCACCGAAGTCAGAGAATTCGACATTGCCAAAATATCCACAAAAAGTTCTTATCCTACCAAACCTCACCCATCTGATCCTAACCATCACCGAAATCAAAGAATTGGACATTGCCAAAATATCCACAAAACGTGCTTACCTCACAATACCTAACCCAACCTAACCTAACCATCACCGAAGGCAGAGAATTCGACATTGCCAAAATATCCACAAAAAGTTCTTATCCTACCAAACGTCACTTATCTGAACCTAACCATCACCGAAATCAAAGAATTGGACAATGATAAAATATCCACAAAACGGGCTTACCTCACAATACCTATTCCAACCTAACCTAACCATCACCGAAGTCAAAGAATTCGACATTGCCAAAATATCCACAAAAAGTTCTTATCCTACCAAACCTCACCCATCTGAACCTAACCATCACCGAAATCAATGATTTGGACATTGCGAAAATATCCACAAAACGTGCTTACCTCACAATACCTAACCCTACCTAACCTTACCATCACCGAAGTCAGAAAATTCGACATTGCCAAAATATCCACAAAAAGTTCTTATCCTACCAAACCTCACCTATCTGAACCTAACCATCACCGAAATCAAAGAATTGGACATTGCCAAAATATCCACAAAACGTGCTTACCTCACAATACCTAACCCAACCTAACCTAACCATCACTGAAGTCAGAGAATCCAACATTGCCAAAATATCCACAAAAAGTTCATACCCCACCAAACCTCACCCATCTGATCCTAACCATTACCGAAATCGAAGAAATGGACATTGCCAAAATATCCACAAAACGTGCTTACCTCAATATACCTTATTCAACCTAACCTAACCATCACCGAAGTCAGAGAATTCGACATTGCCAAAATATCCACAAAAAGTTCATATCCTACCAAACCTCACCCATCTGAACCTAACCATCACCGAAATCAAAGAATTAGGCATTGCCAAAATATCCACAAAACGTGCTTACCTCACAATACCTAACCCAACCTAACCTATCCATCACCGAAGTCCGAGAATTTGACATTGCCAAAATATCCACAAAAAGTTCTTATCCTACCAAACCTCACTTATCTGAACCTAACCATCACCGAAATCAAAGAATTGGACAATGATAAAATATCCACAAAACGTGCTTACCTCTTAATACCTAACGCAACCTAACCTAACCATCACCGAAGTCAAAGAATTCGACATTGCCAAAATATTCACAAAAAGTTCTTATCCTACCAAACCTCACCCATCTGAACCTAACCATCACCGAAATCAAAGAATTCGACATTGCCAAAATATCCACAAAACGTGCTTACCTCACAATACCTAACCTAACCTAACCTTACCATCACCGAAGTCAGAGAATTCAACATTGCCAAAATATCTACAAAAAGTTCATACCCCACCAAACCTCACCCATCTGAACCTAACCATCACCGAAATCGAAGAAATGGACATTGCCAAAATATCCACAAAACGTGCTTACCTCACTATACCTTATCCAACCTAACCTAACCATCACCGAAAATAGAGAATTCGACATTGCCAAAATATCCACAAAAAGTTCTTATCCTACCAAACCTCACCCAATTGAACCTAACCATCACCGAAATCAAAGAATTGGACATTGCAAAAATATCCACAAAACGTGCTTACCTCACAATACCTAACCCAACCTAACCTAACCATCACTGAAGTCAGAGAATCCAACATTGCCAAAATATCCACAAAAAGTTCATACCCCACCAAACCTCACCCATCTGATCCTAACCATCACCGAAATCGAAGAAACGGACATTGCCAAAATATCCACAAAACGTGCTTACCTCTCTATACCTTATTCAACCTAACCTAACCATCACCGAAGTCAGAGAATTCGACATTGCCAAAATATCCACAAAAAGTTCTTATCCTACCAAACCTCACCCATCTGAACCTAACCATCACCGAAATCAAAGAATTGGACATTGCAAAGATATACACAAAACGTGCTTTCCTCACAATACCTAACCTAACCTAACCTAACCATCACCAAAGTCAGAGAATTCGACATTGCCAAAATATCCACAAAAAGTTCTTATCCTACCAAACCTCACCCATCTGAGCCTAACCATCAACGAAATTAAAGAATTAGACATTGCGAAAATATCTACAAAACATGCTTTCCCCTTAATACCTAACCCAACCTAACCTTACCATCACCGAAGTCAGAGAATTCGACATTGCCAAAATATCCACAAAAAGTTCTTATCCTACCAAACCTCTCCCATCTGAACCTAACCATCACCGAAATCAAAGAATTGGACATCGCCAAAATAACAACAAAACGTGCTTACCTCACAATACCTAACCCAACCTAACCTAACCATCACCGAAGTCAGAGAATTCGACATTGCCAAAATATCCACAAAAAGTTCTTATCCTACCAAACCTCACCCATCTGAACCTAACCATCACCGAAATCAAAGAATTCGACATTGCAAAAATATACACAAAACGTGCTTACCTCACAATACCTAACCTTACCTAACCTTACCATTACCGAAGTCAGAGAATTCGACATTGCCAAAATATCCACAAAAAGTTCTTATCCTTCCAATCCTCACCCATCTGAGCCTAACCATCAACGAAATTAAAGAATTAGACATTGCGAAAATATCTACAAAACATGCTTACCCCTTAATACTTAACCCAACCTAACCTAACCATCACCGAAGTCAGAGAATTCGACATTGCCAAAATATCCACAAAAAGTTCATATCCTACCAAACCTCACCCATCTGAACCTAACCATCACCGAAATCAAAGAATTAGGCATTGCCAAAATATCCACAAAACGTGCTTACCTCACAATACCTAACCCAACCTAACCTATCCATCACCGAAGTCCGAGAATTTGACATTGCCAAAATATCCACAAAAAGTTCTTATCCTACCAAACCTCACTTATCTGAACCTAACCATCACCGAAATCAAAGAATTGGACAATGATAAAATATCCACAAAACGTGCTTACCTCTTAATACCTAACGCAACCTAACCTAACCATCACCGAAGTCAAAGAATTCGACATTGCCAAAATATTCACAAAAAGTTCTTATCCTACCAAACCTCACCCATCTGAACCTAACCATCACCGAAATCAAAGAATTCGACATTGCCAAAATATCCACAAAACGTGCTTACCTCACAATACCTAACCTAACCTAACCTTACCATCACCGAAGTCAGAGAATTCAACATTGCCAAAATATCTACAAAAAGTTCATACCCCACCAAACCTCACCCATCTGAACCTAACCATCACCGAAATCGAAGAAATGGACATTGCCAAAATATCCACAAAACGTGCTTACCTCACTATACCTTATCCAACCTAACCTAACCATCACCGAAAATAGAGAATTCGACATTGCCAAAATATCCACAAAAAGTTCTTATCCTACCAAACCTCACCCAATTGAACCTAACCATCACCGAAATCAAAGAATTGGACATTGCAAAAATATCCACAAAACGTGCTTACCTCACAATACCTAACCCAACCTAACCTAACCATCACTGAAGTCAGAGAATCCAACATTGCCAAAATATCCACAAAAAGTTCATACCCCACCAAACCTCACCCATCTGATCCTAACCATCACCGAAATCGAAGAAACGGACATTGCCAAAATATCCACAAAACGTGCTTACCTCTCTATACCTTATTCAACCTAACCTAACCATCACCGAAGTCAGAGAATTCGACATTGCCAAAATATCCACAAAAAGTTCTTATCCTACCAAACCTCACCCATCTGAGCCTAACCATCAACGTAATTAAAGAATTAGACATTTCCAAAATATCTACAAAACATGCTTACCCCTATATACCTAACCCAACCTAACCTTACCATCACCGAAGTCAGAGAATTCGACATTGCCAAAATATCCACAAAAAGTTCTTATCCTACCAAACCTCACCCATCTGAACCTTACCATCACCGAAATCAAAGAATTGGACATTAATAAAATATCCACAAAACGTGCTTACCTTACAATACCTAACCCAACCTAACCTAACCATCACCAAAGTCAGAGAATTCGACATTGCCAAAATATCCACAAAAAGTTCATACCCCACCAAACCTCACCCATCTGAACCTAACCATCACCGAAATCGAAGAAACGGACATTGCCAAAATATCCACAAAACGTGCTTACCTCACTATACCTTATTCAACCTAACCTTACCATCACCGAAGTCAAAGAATTCGACATTGCCAAAATATCCACAAAAAGTTCTTATCCTACCAAACCTCACCCATCTGAACCTAACCATCACCGAAATCAATGATTTGGACATTGCGAAAATATCCACAAAACGTGCTTACCTCACAATACCTAACCCTACCTAACCTTACCATCACCGAAGTCAGAAAATTCGACATTGCCAAAATATCCACAAAAAGTTCTTATCCTACCAAACCTCACCCATCTGAACCTAACCATCACCGAAATCAAAGAATTGGACATTGCCAAAATATCCACAAAACGTGCTTACCTCACAATACCTAACCCAACCTAACCTAACCATCACTGAAGTCAGAGAATCCAACATTGCCAAAATATCCACAAAAAGTTCATACCCCACCAAACCTCACCCATCTGATCCTAACTATTACCGAAATCGAAGAAATGGACATTGCCAAAATATCCACAAAACGTGCTTACCTCACTATACCTTATTCAACCTAACCTAACCATCACCGAAGTCAGAGAATTCGACATTGCCAAAATATCCACAAAAAGTTCTTATCCTACCAAACCTCACCCATCTGAACCTAACCATCACCGAAATCAAAGAATTGGACAGTAAAAAAATATCCACAAAACGTGCTTACTTAACAATACCTAACCCAACCTAACCTAACCATCACCGAAGTCAGAGAATTCGACATTGCCAAAATATCCACAAAAAGTTCTTATCCTACCAAACCTCACCCATCTGAACCTAACCATCACCGAAATCAAAGAATTGGACATTGCAAAGATATACACAAAACGTGCTTACCTCACAATACCTAACCTAACCTAACCTAACCATCACCGAAGTCAGAGAATTCGACATTGCCAAAATATCCACAAAAAGTTCTTATCCTACCAAACCTCACCCATCTGAGCCTAACCATCAACGAAATTAAAGAATTAGACATTGCGAAAATATCTACAAAACATGCTTACCCCTTAATACCTAACCCAACCTAACCTTACCATCACCGAAGTCAGAGAATTCGACATTGCCAAAATATCCACAAAAAGTTCTTATCCTTCCAAACCTCTCCCATCTGAACCTAACCATCACCGAAATCAAAGAATTGGACATTGCCAAAATATCCACAAAACGTGCTTACCTCACAATACCTAACCCAACCTAACCTAACCATCACCGAAGTCAGAGAATTCGACATTGCTAAAATATCCACAAAAAGTTCTTATCCTACCAAACCTCACCCATCTGAACCTAACCATCACCGAAATCAAAGAATTAGACATTGCAAAAATATACACAAAACGTGCTTACCTCACAATACCTAACGCAACCTAACCTAACCATCACCGAAGTCAAAGAATTCGACATTGCCAAAATATCCACAAAAAGTTCTTATCCTACCAAACCCCACCCATCTGAACCTAACCATCACCGAAATCAATGAATTGGACATTGCGAAAATATTCACAAAACGTGCTTACCTCACAATACCTAACCCAACCTAACCTTACCATCACCGAAGTCAGAGAATTCGACATTGCCAAAATATCCACAAAAAGTTCTTATCCTACCAAACCTCACCCATCTGATCCTAACCATCACCGAAATCAAAGAATTGGACATTGCCAAAATATCCACAAAACGTGCTTACCTCACAATACCTAACCCAACCTAACCTAACCATCACCGAAGTCAGAGAATTCGACATTGCCAAAATATCCACAAAAAGTTCTTATCCTACCAAACGTCACTTATCTGAACCTAACCATCACCGAAATCAAAGAATTGGACAATGATAAAATATCCACAAAACGGGCTTTCCTCACAATACCTATTCCAACCTAACCTAACCATCACCGAAGTCAAAGAATTCGACATTGCCAAAATATCCACAAAAAGTTCTTATCCTACCAAACCTCACCCATCTGAACCTAACCATCACCGAAATCAATGAATTGGACATTGCGAAAATATCCACAAAACGTGCTTACCTCACAATACCTAACCCTACCTAACCTTACCATCACCGAAGTCAGAAAATTCGACATTGCCAAAATATCCACAAAAAGTTATTATCCTACCAAACCTCACCCATCTGAACCTAACCATCACCGAAATCAAAGAATTGGACATTGCCAAAATATCCACAAAACGTGCTTACCTCACAATACCTAACCCAACCTAACCTAACCATCACCAAAGTCAGAGAATTCGACATTGCCAAAATATCCACAAAAAGTTCATACCCCACCAAACCTCACCCATCTGAACCTAACCATCACCGAAATCGAAGAAACGGACATTGCCAAAATATCCACAAAACGTGCTTACCTCACTATACCTTATTCAACCTAACCTTACCATCACCGAAGTCAAAGAATTCGACATTGCCAAAATATCCACAAAAAGTTCTTATCCTACCAAACCTCACCCATCTGAACCTAACCATCACCGAAATCAATAATTTGGACATTGCGAAAATATCCACAAAACGTGCTTACCTCACAATACCTAACCCTACCTAACCTTACCATCACCGAAGTCAGAAAATTCGACATTGCCAAAATATCCACAAAAAGTTCTTATCCTACCAAACCTCACCCATCTGAACCTAACCATCACCGAAATCAAAGAATTGGACATTGCCAAAATATCCACAAAACGTGCTTACCTCACAATACCTAACCCAACCTAACCTAACCATCACTGAAGTCAGAGAATCCAACATTGCCAAAATATCCACAAAAAGTTCATACCCCACCAAACCTCACCCATCTGATCCTAACTATTACCGAAATCGAAGAAATGGACATTGCCAAAATATCCACAAAACGTGCTTACCTCACTATACCTTATTCAACCTAACCTAACCATCACCGAAGTCAGAGAATTCGACATTGCCAAAATATCCACAAAAAGTTCTTATCCTACCAAACCTCACCCATCTGAACCTAACCATCACCGAAATCAAAGAATTGGACAGTAAAAAAATATCCACAAAACGTGCTTACTTAACAATACCTAACCCAACCTAACCTAACCATCACCGAAGTCAGAGAATTCGACATTGCCAAAATATCCACAAAAAGTTCTTATCCTACCAAACCTCACCCATCTGAACCTAACCATCACCGAAATCAAAGAATTGGACATTGCAAAGATATACACAAAACGTGCTTACCTCACAATACCTAACCTAACCTAACCTAACCATCACCGAAGTCAGAGAATTCGACATTGCCAAAATATCCACAAAAAGTTCTTATCCTACCAAACCTCACCCATCTGAGCCTAACCATCAACGAAATTAAAGAATTAGACATTGCGAAAATATCTACAAAACATGCTTACCCCTTAATACCTAACCCAACCTAACCTTACCATCACCGAAGTCAGAGAATTCGACATTGCCAAAATATCCACAAAAAGTTCTTATCCTTCCAAACCTCTCCCATCTGAACCTAACCATCACCGAAATCAAAGAATTGGACATTGCCAAAATATCCACAAAACGTGCTTACCTCACAATACCTAACCCAACCTAACCTAACCATCACCGAAGTCAGAGAATTCGACATTGCTTAAATATCCACAAAAAGTTCTTATCCTACCAAACCTCACCCATCTGAACCTAACCATCACCGAAATCAAAGAATTAGACATTGCAAAAATATACACAAAACGTGCTTACCTCACAATACCTAACGCAACCTAACCTAACCATCACCGAAGTCAAAGAATTCGACATTGCCAAAATATCCACAAAAAGTTCTTATCCTACCAAACCCCACCCATCTGAACCTAACCATCACCGAAATCAATGAATTGGACATTGCGAAAATATTCACAAAACGTGCTTACCTCACAATACCTAACCCAACCTAACCTTACCATCACCGAAGTCAGAGAATTCGACATTGCCAAAATATCCACAAAAAGTTCTTATCCTACCAAACCTCACCCATCTGATCCTAACCATCACCGAAATCAAAGAATTGGACATTGCCAAAATATCCACAAAACGTGCTTACCTCACAATACCTAACCCAACCTAACCTAACCATCACCGAAGTCAGAGAATTCGACATTGCCAAAATATCCACAAAAAGTTCTTATCCTACCAAACGTCACTTATCTGAACCTAACCATCACCGAAATCAAAGAATTGGACAATGATAAAATATCCACAAAACGGGCTTTCCTCACAATACCTATTCCAACCTAACCTAACCATCACCGAAGTCAAAGAATTCGACATTGCCAAAATATCCACAAAAAGTTCTTATCCTACCAAACCTCACCCATCTGAACCTAACCATCACCGAAATCAATGAATTGGACATTGCGAAAATATCCACAAAACGTGCTTACCTCACAATACCTAACCCTACCTAACCTTACCATCACCGAAGTCAGAAAATTCGACATTGCCAAAATATCCACAAAAAGTTATTATCCTACCAAACCTCACCCATCTGAACCTAACCATCACCGAAATCAAAGAATTGGACATTGCCAAAATATCCACAAAACGTGCTTACCTCACAATACCTAACCCAACCTAACCTAACCATCACTGAAGTCAGAGAATCCAACATTGCCAAAATATCCACAAAAAGTTCATACCCCACCAAACCTCACCCATCTGATCCTAACCATTACCGAAATCGAAGAAATGGACATTGCCAAAATATCCACAAAACGTGCTTACCTCACTATACCTTATTCAACCTAACCTAACCATCACCGAAGTCAGAGAATTCGACATTGCCAAAATATCCACAAAAAGTTCTTATCCTACCAAACCTCACCCATCTGAACCTAACCATCACCGAAATCAAAGAATTGGACATTAAAAAAATATCCACAAAACGTGCTTACTTAACAATACCTAACCCAACCTAACCTAACCATCACCGAAGTCAGAGAATTCGACATTGCCAAAATATCCACAAAAAGTTCTTATCCTACCAAACCTCACCCATCTGAACCTAACCATCACCGAAATCAAAGAATTGGACATTGCAAAGATATACACAAAACGTGCTTTCCTCACAATACCTAACCTAACCTAACCTAACCATCACCAAAGTCAGAGAATTCGACATTGCCAAAATATCCACAAAAAGTTCTTATCCTACCGAACCTCACCCATCTGAGCCTAACCATCAACGAAATTAAAGAATTAGACATTGCGAAAATATCTACAAAACATGCTTACCCCTTAATACCTAACCCAACCTAACCTTACCATCACCGAAGTCAGAGAATTCGACATTGCCAAAATATCCACAAAAAGTTCTTATCCTACCAAACCTCTCCCATCTGAACCTAACCATCACCGAAATCAAAGAATTGGACATCGCCAAAATAACAACAAAACGTGCTTACCTCACAATACCTAACCCAACCTAACCTAACCATCACCGAAGTCAGAGAATTCGACATTGCCAAAATATCCACAAAAAGTTCTTATCCTACCAAACCTCACCCATCTGAACCTAACCATCACCGAAATCAAAGAATTAGACATTGCAAAAATATACACAAAAACGTGCTTACCTCACAATACCTAACGCAACCTAACCTAACCATCACCGAAGTCAAAGAATTCGACATTGCCAAAATATCCACAAAAAGTTCTTATCCTACCAAACCCCACCCCCCTGAACCTAACCATCACCGAAATCAATGAATTGGACATTGCGAAAATATTCACAAAACGTGCTTACCTCACAATACCTAACCCAACCTAACCTTACCATCACCGAAGTCAGAGAATTCGACATTGCCAAAATATCCACAAAAAGTTCTTATCCTACCAAACCTCACCCATCTGATCCTAACCATCACCGAAATCAAAGAATTGGACATTGCCAAAATATCCACAAAACGTGCTTACCTCACAATACCTAACCCAACCTAACCTAACCATCACCGAAGTCAGAGAATTCGACATTGCCAAAATATCCACAAAAAGTTCTTATCCTACCAAACGTCACTTATCTGAACCTAACCATCACCGAAATCAAAGAATTGGACAATGATAAAATATCCACAAAACGGGCTTTCCTCACAATACCTATTCCAACCTAACCTAACCATCACCGAAGTCAAAGAATTCGACATTGCCAAAATATCCACAAAAAGTTCTTATCCTACCAAACCTCACCCATCTGAACCTAACCATCACCGAAATCAATGAATTGGACATTGCGAAAATATCCACAAAACGTGCTTACCTCACAATACCTAACCCTACCTAACCTTACCATCACCGAAGTCAGAAAATTCGACATTGCCAAAATATCCACAAAAAGTTATTATCCTACCAAACCTCACCCATCTGAACCTAACCATCACCGAAATCAAAGAATTGGACATTGCCAAAATATCCACAAAACGTGCTTACCTCACAATACCTAACCCAACCTAACCTAACCATCACCAAAGTCAGAGAATTCGACATTGCCAAAATATCCACAAAAAGTTCATACCCCACCAAACCTCACCCATCTGAACCTAACCATCACCGAAATCGAAGAAACGGACATTGCCAAAATATCCACAAAACGTGCTTACCTCACTATACCTTATTCAACCTAACCTTACCATCACCGAAGTCAAAGAATTCGACATTGCCAAAATATCCACAAAAAGTTCTTATCCTACCAAACCTCACCCATCTGAACCTAACCATCACCGAAATCAATAATTTGGACATTGCGAAAATATCCACAAAACGTGCTTACCTCACAATACCTAACCCTACCTAACCTTACCATCACCGAAGTCAGAAAATTCGACATTGCCAAAATATCCACAAAAAGTTCTTATCCTACCAAACCTCACCCATCTGAACCTAACCATCACCGAAATCAAAGAATTGGACATTGCCAAAATATCCACAAAACGTGCTTACCTCACAATACCTAACCCAACCTAACCTAACCATCACTGAAGTCAGAGAATCCAACATTGCCAAAATATCCACAAAAAGTTCATACCCCACCAAACCTCACCCATCTGATCCTAACTATTACCGAAATCGAAGAAATGGACATTGCCAAAATATCCACAAAACGTGCTTACCTCACTATACCTTATTCAACCTAACCTAACCATCACCGAAGTCAGAGAATTCGACATTGCCAAAATATCCACAAAAAGTTCTTATCCTACCAAACCTCACCCATCTGAACCTAACCATCACCGAAATCAAAGAATTGGACAGTAAAAAAATATCCACAAAACGTGCTTACTTAACAATACCTAACCCAACCTAACCTAACCATCACCGAAGTCAGAGAATTCGACATTGCCAAAATATCCACAAAAAGTTCTTATCCTACCAAACCTCACCCATCTGAACCTAACCATCACCGAAATCAAAGAATTGGACATTGCAAAGATATACACAAAACGTGCTTACCTCACAAATACCTAACCTAACCTAACCTAACCATCACCGAAGTCAGAGAATTCGACATTGCCAAAATATCCACAAAAAGTTCTTATCCTACCAAACCTCACCCATCTGAGCCTAACCATCAACGAAATTAAAGAATTAGACATTGCGAAAATATCTACAAAACATGCTTACCCCTTAATACCTAACCCAACCTAACCTTACCATCACCGAAGTCAGAGAATTCGACATTGCCAAAATATCCACAAAAAGTTCTTATCCTTCCAAACCTCTCCCATCTGAACCTAACCATCACCGAAATCAAAGAATTGGACATTGCCAAAATATCCACAAAACGTGCTTACCTCACAATACCTAACCCAACCTAACCTAACCATCACCGAAGTCAGAGAATTCGACATTGCTTAAATATCCACAAAAAGTTCTTATCCTACCAAACCTCACCCATCTGAACCTAACCATCACCGAAATCAAAGAATTAGACATTGCAAAAATATACACAAAACGTGCTTACCTCACAATACCTAACGCAACCTAACCTAACCATCACCGAAGTCAAAGAATTCGACATTGCCAAAATATCCACAAAAAGTTCTTATCCTACCAAACCCCACCCATCTGAACCTAACCATCACCGAAATCAATGAATTGGACATTGCGAAAATATTCACAAAACGTGCTTACCTCACAATACCTAACCCAACCTAACCTTACCATCACCGAAGTCAGAGAATTCGACATTGCCAAAATATCCACAAAAAGTTCTTATCCTACCAAACCTCACCCATCTGATCCTAACCATCACCGAAATCAAAGAATTGGACATTGCCAAAATATCCACAAAACGTGCTTACCTCACAATACCTAACCCAACCTAACCTAACCATCACCGAAGTCAGAGAATTCGACATTGCCAAAATATCCACAAAAAGTTCTTATCCTACCAAACGTCACTTATCTGAACCTAACCATCACCGAAATCAAAGAATTGGACAATGATAAAATATCCACAAAACGGGCTTTCCTCACAATACCTATTCCAACCTAACCTAACCATCACCGAAGTCAAAGAATTCGACATTGCCAAAATATCCACAAAAAGTTCTTATCCTACCAAACCTCACCCATCTGAACCTAACCATCACCGAAATCAATGAATTGGACATTGCGAAAATATCCACAAAACAGTGCTTTCTCACAATACCTAACCCTACCTAACCTTACCATCACCGAAGTCAGAAAATTCGACATTGCCAAAATATCCACAAAAAGTTATTATCCTACCAAACCTCACCCATCTGAACCTAACCATCACCGAAATCAAAGAATTGGACATTGCCAAAATATCCACAAAACGTGCTTACCTCACAATACCTAACCCAACCTAACCTAACCATCACTGAAGTCAGAGAATCCAACATTGCCAAAATATCCACAAAAAGTTCATACCCCACCAAACCTCACCCATCTGATCCTAACCATTACCGAAATCGAAGAAATGGACATTGCCAAAATATCCACAAAACGTGCTTACCTCACTATACCTTATTCAACCTAACCTAACCATCACCGAAGTCAGAGAATTCGACATTGCCAAAATATCCACAAAAAGTTCTTATCCTACCAAACCTCACCCATCTGAACCTAACCATCACCGAAATCAAAGAATTGGACATTAAAAAAATATCCACAAAACGTGCTTACTTAACAATACCTAACCCAACCTAACCTAACCATCACCGAAGTCAGAGAATTCGACATTGCCAAAATATCCACAAAAAGTTCTTATCCTACCAAACCTCACCCATCTGAACCTAACCATCACCGAAATCAAAGAATTGGACATTGCAAAGATATACACAAAACGTGCTTTCCTCACAATACCTAACCTAACCTAACCTAACCATCACCAAAGTCAGAGAATTCGACATTGCCAAAATATCCACAAAAAGTTCTTATCCTACCGAACCTCACCCATCTGAGCCTAACCATCAACGAAATTAAAGAATTAGACATTGCGAAAATATCTACAAAACATGCTTACCCCTTAATACCTAACCCAACCTAACCTTACCATCACCGAAGTCAGAGAATTCGACATTGCCAAAATATCCACAAAAAGTTCTTATCCTACCAAACCTCTCCCATCTGAACCTAACCATCACCGAAATCAAAGAATTGGACATCGCCAAAATAACAACAAAACGTGCTTACCTCACAATACCTAACCCAACCTAACCTAACCATCACCGAAGTCAGAGAATTCGACATTGCCAAAATATCCACAAAAAGTTCTTATCCTACCAAACCTCACCCATCTGAACCTAACCATCACCGAAATCAAAGAATTCGACATTGCAAAAATATACACAAAACGTGCTTACCTCACAATACCTAACCTTACCTAACCTTACCATTACCGAAGTCAGAGAATTCGACATTGCCAAAATATCCACAAAAAGTTCTTATCCTTCCAATCCTCACCCATCTGAGCCTAACCATCAACGAATTTAAAGAATTAGACATTGCGAAAATATCTACAAAACATGCTTACCCCTTAATACCTAACCCAACCTAACCTAACCATCACCGAAGTCAGAGAATTCGACATTGCCAAAATATCCACAAAAAGTTCATATCCTACCAAACCTCACCCATCTGAACCTAACCATCACCGAAATCAAAGAATTAGGCATTGCCAAAATATCCACAAAACGTGCTTACCTCACAATACCTAACCCAACCTAACCTATCCATCACCGAAGTCCGAGAATTTGACATTGCCAAAATATCCACAAAAAGTTCTTATCCTACCAAACCTCACTTATCTGAACCTAACCATCACCGAAATCAAAGAATTGGACAATGATCAAATATCCACAAAACGTGCTTACCTCTCAATACCTAACGCAACCTAACCTAACCATCACCGAAGTCAAAGAATTCGACATTGCCAAAATATTCACAAAAAGTTCTTATCCTACCAAACCTCACCCATCTGAACCTAACCATCACCGAAATCAAAGAATTCGACATTGCCAAAATATCCACAAAACGTGCTTACCTCACAATACCTAACCTAACCTAACCTAACCATCACCGAAGTCAGAGAATTCAACATTGCCAAAATATCTACAAAAAGTTCATACCCCACCAAACCTCACCCATCTGAACCTAACCATCACCGAAATCGAAGAAATGGACATTGCCAAAATATCCACAAAACGTGCTTACCTCACTATACCTTATCCAACCTAACCTAACCATCACCGAAAATAGAGAATTCGACATTGCCAAAATATCCACAAAAAGTTCTTATCCTACCAAACCTCACCCAATTGAACCTAACCATCACCGAAATCAAAGAATTGGACATTGCAAAAATATCCACAAAACGTGCTTACCTCACAATACCTAACCCAACCTAACCTAACCATCACTGAAGTCAGAGAATCCAACATTGCCAAAATATCCACAAAAAGTTCATACCCCACCAAACCTCACCCATCTGATCCTAACCATCACCGAAATCGAAGAAACGGACATTGCCAAAATATCCACAAAACGTGCTTACCTCTCTATACCTTATTCAACCTAACCTAACCATCACCGAAGTCAGAGAATTCGACATTGCCAAAATATCCACAAAAAGTTCTTATCCTACCAAACCTCACCCATCTGAGCCTAACCATCAACGTAATTAAAGAATTAGACATTTCCAAAATATCTACAAAACATGCTTACCCCTTAATACCTAACCCAACCTAACCTTACCATCACCGAAGTCAGAGAATTCGACATTGCCAAAATATCCACAAAAAGTTCTTATCCTACCAAACCTCACCCATCTGAACCTTACCATCACCGAAATCAAAGAATTGGACATTAATAAAATATCCACAAAACGTGCTTACCTTACAATACCTAACCCAACCTAACCTAACCATCACCGAAGTCAGAGAATTCGACATTGCCAAAATATCCACAAAAAGTTCATACCCCACCAAACCTCACCCATCTGAACCTAACCATCACCGAAATCGAAGAAACGGACATTGCCAAAATATCCACAAAACGTGCTTACCTCACTATACCTTATTTAACCTAACCTAACCATCACCGAATTCAGAGAATTCGACATTGCCAAAATATCCACAAAAAATTCTTATCCTACCAAACCTCACCCATCTGAACCTAACTATCACCGAAATCAAAGAATTGGACATTGCAAAAATATCCACAAAAGGTGCTTACCTTACAATACCTAACCCAACCTAACCTAAACATCACCGAAGTCAAAGAATTCGACATTGCCAAAATATCCACAAAAAGTTCTTATCCTACCAAACCTCACCCATCTGAACCTTACCATCACCGAAATCAAAGAATTGGACATTAATAAAATATCCACAAAACGTGCTTACCTTACAATACCTAACCCAACCTAACCTAACCATCATTGAAGTCAGAGAATTCGACATTGCCAAAATATCCACAAAAAGTTCTTATCCTACCAAACCTCACCCATCTGAACCTAACCATCACCGAAATCAAAGAATTGGACATTGCAAAAATATCCACAAAACGTGCTTACCTTACAATACCTAACCCAACCTAACCTAACCATCACCGAAGTCAGAGAATTCGACATTGCCAAAATATCCACAAAAAGTTCTTATCCTACCAAACCTCACTTATCTGAACCTAACCATCACCGAAATCAAAGAATTCGACATTGCCAAAATATCCACAAAACGTGCTTACCTCACAATACCTAACCTAACCTAACCTAACCATCACCGAAGTCAGAGAATTCAACATTGCCAAAATATCTACAAAAAGTTCATACCCCACCAAACCTCACCCATCTGAACCTAACCATCACCGAAATCGAAGAATTGGACATTGCCAAAATATCCACAAAACGAGGTTACCTCACTATACCATATCCAACCTAACCTAACCATCAACGAAAATAGAGAATTCGACATTGCCAAAATATCCACAAAAAGTTCTTATCCTACCAACCCTCACCCAATTGAACCTAACCATAGCCGAAATCAAAGAATTGGACATTGCAAAAATATCCACAAATTGTGCTTACCTCACAATACCTAACCTAACCTAACCTAACCATCACCGAATTTAGAGAATTCGACATTGCCAAAATATCCACAAAAAGTTCTTATCCTACCAAACCTCACCCATCTGAGCCTAACCATCAACGAAATTAAAGAATTAGACATTGCCAAAATATCTACAAAACATGCTTACCCCTTAATACCTAACCCAACCTAACCTAACCATCACCGAAGTCAGAGAATTCGACATTGCCAAAATATCCACAAAAAGTTCTTATCCTACCAAACCTCACCCAATTGAACCTCACCATCACCGAAATCAAAGAATTGGACATTTCAAAAATATCCACAAAACGTGCTTACCTCACAATACCTAACCTAACCTAACCATCACCGAAGTCAGAGAATTCGACATTGCCAAAATATCCACAAAAAGTTCTTATCCTACCAAACCTCACCCATCTGAAACTAACCATCACCGAAATCAAAGAATTGGACATTAATAAAATATCCACAAAACGTGCTTAACTTACAATACCTAACCCAACCTAACCTAACCATCACTGAAGTCAGAGAATCCAACATTGCCAAAATATCCACAAAAAGTTCATACCCCACCAAACCTCACCCATCTGATCCCAACCATCACCGAAATCGAAGAAACGGACATTGCCAAAATATCCACAAAACGTGCTTACCTCTCTATACCTTATTCAACCTAACCTAACCATCACCGAAGTCAGAGAATTCGACATTGCCAAAATATCCACAAAAAGTTCTTATCCTACCAAACCTCACCCATCTGAGCCTAACCATCAACGTAATTAAAGAATTAGACATTTCCAAAATATCTACAAAACATGCTTACCCCTTAATACCTAACCCAACCTAACCTTACCATCACCGAAGTCAGAGAATTCGACATTGCCAAAATATCCACAAAAAGTTCTTATCCTACCAAACCTCACCCATCTGAACCTTACCATCACCGAAATCAAAGAATTGGACATTAATAAAATATCCACAAAACGTGCTTACCTTACAATACCTAACCCAACCTAACCTAACCATCACCGAAGTCAGAGAATTCGACATTGCCAAAATATCCACAAAAAGTTCATACCCCACCAAACCTCACCCATCTGAACCTAACCATCACCGAAATCGAAGAAACGGACATTGCCAAAATATCCACAAAACGTGCTTACCTCACTATACCTTATTTAACCTAACCTAACCATCACCGAATTCAGAGAATTCGACATTGCCAAAATATCCACAAAAAGTTCTTATCCTACCAAACCTCACCCATCTGAACCTAACTATCACCGAAATCAAAGAATTGGACATTGCAAAAATATCCACAAAAGGTGCTTACCTTACAATACCTAACCCAACCTAACCTAAACATCACCGAAGTCAAAGAATTCGACATTGCCAAAATATCCACAAAAAGTTCTTATCCTACCAAACCTCACCCATCTGAACCTTACCATCACCGAAATCAAAGAATTGGACATTAATAAAATACCCACAAAACGTGCTTACCTTACAATACCTAACCCAACCTAACCTAACCATCATTGAAGTCAGAGAATTCGACATTGCCAAAATATCCACAAAAAGTTCTTATCCTACCAAACCTCACCCATCTGAACCTAACCATCACCGAAATCAAAGAATTGGACATTGCCAAAATATCCACAAAACGTGCTTACCTCACAAAACCTAACCCAACCTAACCTAACCATCACCGAAGTCAGAGAATTCGACATTGCCAAAATATCCACAAAACGTGCTTACCTCACAATACCTAATCTAACCTAACCTTACCATCACCGAAGTCAGAGAATTCAACATTGCCAAAATATCCACAAAAAGTTCATACCCCACCAAACCTCACCCATCTGAACCTAACCATCACCGAAGTCGAAGAAATGGACATTGCCAAAATATCCACAAATCGTGCTTATCTCACTATACCTTATCCAACCTAACCTAACCATCACCGAAAATAGAGAATTCGACATTGCCAAAATACCCACAAAAAGTTCTTATCCTACCAAACCTCACCCATCTGAACCTAACCATCACCGAAATCAAAGAATTGGACATTAATAAAATATCCACAAAACGTGCTTACCTCACAATACCTAACCCAACCTAACCTTACTATCACCGAAGTCAGAGAATTCGACATTGCCAAAATATCCACAAAAAGTTCTTATCCTACCAAACCTCTCCCATCTGAACCTAACCATCACCGAAATCAAAGAATTGGACATTGCCAAAATATCCACAAAACGTGCTTACCTCACAAAACCTAACCCAACCTAACCTAACCATCACCGAAGTCAGAGAATTCGACATTGCCAAAATATCCACAAAAAGTTCTTATCCTACCAAACCTCACCCATCTGAACTTAACCATCACCGAAATCAAAGAATTGGACATTGCAAAAATATACACAAAACGTGCTTACCTCACAATACCTAACCTAACCTAACCTAACCATCACCGAAGTCAGAGAATTCGACATTGCCAAAATATCCACAAAAAGTTCATACCCCACCAAACCTCACCCATCTGAACCTAACCATCACCGATGTCGAAGAAATGGACATTGCTAAAATATTCACAAAACGTGCTTATCTCACTATACTTTATCCAACCTAACCTAACCATCACCGAAAATAGAGAATTCGACATTGCCAAAATATCCACAAAAAGTTCTTATCCTACCAAAACTCACCCATCTGAACCTAACCATCACCGAAATCAAAGAATTGGACATTAATTAAATATCCACAAAACGTGCTTACCTCACAATACCTAACCCAACCTAACCTAACTATCACCGAAGTCAGAGAATTCGACATTGCCAAAATATCCACAAAAAGTTCTTATCCTACCAAACCTCTCCCATCTGAACCTAACCATCACCGAAATCAAAGAATTGGACATTGTAAAAATATCCACAAAACGTGCTTACCTCACAATACCTAACCCAACCTAACCTAACCATCACCGAAGTCAGAGAATTCGACATTGCTAAAATATCCACAAAAAGTTCTTATCCTACCAAACCTCACCCATCTGAACCTAACCATCACCGAAATCAAAGAATTAGACATTGCAAAAATATACACAAAACGTGCTTAACTCACAATACCTAACCCAACCTAACCTAACCATCACCGAAGTCAAAGAATTCGACATTGCCAAAATTTCCACAAAAAGTTCTTATCCTACCAAACCCCACCCATCTGAACCTAACCATCACCGAAATCAATGAATTGGACATTGCGAAAATATCCACAAAACGTGCTTACCTCACAATACCTAACCCAACCTAACCTTACCATCACTGAAGTCAGAGAATTCGACATTGCCAAAATATCCACAAAAAGTTCTTATCCTACCAAACCTCACCCATCTGATCCTAACCATCACCGAAATCAAAGAATTGGACATTGCCAAAATATCCACAAAACGTGCTTACCTCACAATACCTAACCCAACCTAACCTAACCATCACCGAAGTCAGAGAATTCGACATTGCCAAAATATCCACAAAAAGTTCTTATCCTACCAAACCTCACTTATCTGAACACAACCATCACCGAAATCAAAGAATTGGACAATAATAAAATATCCACAAAACGGGCTTACCTCACAATACCTAACCCAACCTAACCTAACCATCACCGAAGTCAAAGAATTCGACATTGCCAAAATATCCACAAAAAGTTCTTATCCTACCAAACCTCACCCATCTGAACCTAACCATCACCGAAATCGATGAATTGGACATTGCGAAAATATCCACAAAACTTGCTTACCTCACAATACCTAACCCTACCTAACCTTACCATCACCAATGTCAGAGAATTCGACATTGCCAAAATATCCACAAAAAGTTCTTATCCTACCAAACCTCACCCATCTGAACCTAACCATCACCGAAATCAAAGAATTGGACATTGCCAAAATATCCACAAAACGTGCTTACTTTACAAAACCTAACCCAACCAAACCTAACCATCACTGAAGTCAGAGAATCCAACATTGCCAAAATATCCACAAAAAGTTCATACCCCACCAAACCTCACCCATCTGATCCTAACCATCACCGAAATCGAAGAAATGGACATTGCCAAAATATCCACAAAACGTGCTTACCTCACTATACCTTATTCAACCTTACCTTACCATCACCGAAGTCAGAGAATTCGACATTGCCAAAATATCCACAAAAAGTTCTTATCCTACCAAACCTCACCCATCTGAACCTAACCATCACCGAAATCAAAGAATTGGACATTAATAAAATATCCACAAAACGTGCTTACTTAACAATACCTAACCCAACCTAACCTCACCATCACCGAAGTCAGAGAATTCGACATTGCCAAAATATCCACAAAAAGTTCTTATCCTACCAAACCTCACCCATCTGAACCTAACCATCACCGAAATCAAAGAATTGGACATTGCAAAGATATACACAAAACGTGCTTACCTCACAATACCTAACCTAACCTAACCTAACCATCACCGAAGTCAGAGAATTCGACATTGCCAAAATATCCACAAAAAGTTCTTATCCTACCAAACCTCACCCATCTGAGCCTAACCATCAACGAAATTAAAGAATTAGACATTGCAAAAATATTTACAAAACATGCTTACCCCTTAATACCTAACCCAACCTAACCTAACCATCACCGAAGTCAGAGAATTCGACATTGCTAAAATATCCACAAAAAGTTCTTATCCTACCAAACCTCACCCATCTGAACCTAACCATCACCGAAATCAAAGAATTGGACATTGCCAAAATATCCACAAAACGTGCTTACCTCACAATACCTAACCCAACCTAACCTAACCATCACCGAAGTCAGAGAATTCGACATTGCTAAAATATCCACAAAAAGTTCTTATCCTACCAAACCTCACCCATCTGAACCTAACCATCACCGAAATCAAAGAATTGGACATTGCCAAAATATCCACAAAACGTGCTTACCTCACAATACCTAACCCTACCTAACCTTACCATCACCGAAGTCAGAGAATTCGACATTGCCAAAATATCCACAAAAAGTTCTTATCCTACCAAACCTCACCCATCTGAACCTAACCATCACCGAAATCAAAGAATTAGACATTGCCAAAATATCCACAAAACGTGCTTACCTTACAATACCTAACCCAACCTTACCTAACCATCACTGAAGTCAGAGAATCCAACATTGCCAAAATATCCACAAAAAGTTCATACCCCACCAAACCTCACCCATCTGATCCTAACCATCACCGAAATCGAAGAAATGGACATTGCCAAAATATCCACAAAACGTGCTTACCTCACTATACCTTATTCAACCTAACCTAACCATCACCGAAGTCAGAGAATTCGACATTGCCAAAATATCCACAAAAAGTTCTTATCCTACCAAACCTCACCCATCTGAGCCTAACCATCAACGAAATTAAAGAATTAGACATTGCAAAAATATCTACAAAACATGCTTACCCCTTAATACCTAACCCAACCTAACCTAACCATCACCGAAGTCAGAGAATTCGACATTGCTAAAATATCCACAAAAAGTTCTTATCCTACCAAACCTCACCCATCTGAACCTAACCATCACCGAAATCAAAGAATTGGACATTGCCAAAATATCCACAAAACGTGCTTACCTCACAATACCTAACCCAACCTAACCTAACCATCACCGAAGTCAGAGAATTCGACATTGCTAAAATATCCACAAAAAGTTCTTATCCTACCAAACCTCACCCATCTGAACCTAACCATCACCGAAATCAAAGAATTGGACATTGCCAAAATATCCACAAAACGTGCTTACCTCACAATACCTAACCCTACCTAACCTTACCATCACCGAAGTCAGAGAATTCGACATTGCCAAAATATCCACAAAAAGTTCTTATCCTACCAAACCTCACCCATCTGAACCTAACCATCACCGAAATCAAAGAATTGGACATTGCCAAAATATCCACAAAACGTGCTTACCTTACAATACCTAACCCAACCTTACCTAACCATCACTGAAGTCAGAGAATCCAACATTGCCAAAATATCCACAAAAAGTTCATACCCCACCAAACCTCACCCATCTGATCCTAACCATCACCGAAATCGAAGAAATGGACATTGCCAAAATATCCACAAAACGTGCTTACCTCACTATACCTTATTCAACCTAACCTAACCATCACCGAAGTCAGAGAATTCGACATTGCCAAAATATCCACAAAAAGTTCTTATCCTACCAAACCTCACCCATCTGAACCTAACCATCACCGAAATCAAAGAATTGGACATTAATAAAATATTCACAAAACGTGCTTACTTAACAATACCTAACCCAACCTAACCTCACCATCACCGAAGTCAGAGAATTCGACATTGCCAAAATATCCACAAAAAGTTCTTATCCTACCAAACCTCACCCATCTGAACCTAACCATCACCGAAATCAAAGAATTGGACATTGCAAAGATATACACAAAACGTGCTTACCTCACAATACCTAACCTAACCTAACCTAACCATCACCGAAGTCAGAGAATTCGACATTGCCAAAATATCCACAAAAAGTTCTTATCCTACCAAACCTCACCCATCTGAGCCTAACCATCAACGAAATTAAAGAATTAGACATTGCGAAAATATCTACAAAACATGCTTACCCCTTAATACCTAACCCAACCTAACCTTTCCATCACCGAAGTCAGAGAATTCGACATTGCCAAAATATCCACAAAAAGTTCTTATCCTTCCAAACCTCTCCCATCTGAACCTAACCATCACCGAAATCAAAGAATTGGACATTGCCAAAATATCCACAAAACGTGCTTACCTCACAATACCTAACCCAACCTAACCTAACCATCATCGAAGTCAGAGAATTCGACATTGCTAAAATATCCACAAAAAGTTCTTATCCTACCAAACCTCACCCATCTGAACCTAACCATCACCGAAATCAAAGAATTGGACATTGCCAAAATATCCACAAAACGTGCTTACCTCACAATACCTAACCCAACCTAACCTAACCATCACCGAAGTCAGAGAATTCGACATTGCTAAAATATCCACAAAAAGTTCTTATCCTACCAAACCTCACCCATCTGAACCTAACCATCACCGAAATCAAAGAATTAGACATTGCAAAAATATACACAAAACGTGCTTACCTCACAATACCTAACCCAACCTAACCTAACCATCACCGAAGTCAAAGAATTCGACATTGCCAAAATATCCACAAAAAGTTCTTATCCTACCAAACCCCACCCATCTGAACCTAACCATCACCGAAATCAATGAATTGGACATTGCGAAAATATTCACAAAACGTGCTTACCTCACAATACCTAAACCAACCTAACCTTACCATCACCGAAGTCAGAGAATTCGACATTGCCAAAATATCCACAAAAAGTTCTTATCCTACCAAACCTCACCCATCTGATCCTAACCATCACCGAAATCAAAGAATTGGACATTGCCAAAATATCCACAAAACGTGCTTACTTCACAATACCTAACCCAACCTAACCTAACCATCACCGAAGTCAGAGAATTCGACATTGCCAAAATATCCACAAAAAGTTCTTATCCTACCAAACGTCACTTATCTGAACCTAACCATCACCGAAATCAAAGAATTGGACAATGATAAAATATCCACAAAACGGGCTTACCTCACAATACCTATTCCAACCTAACCTAACCATCACCGAAGTCAAAGAATTCGACATTGCCAAAATATCCACAAAAAGTTCTTATCCTACCAAACCTCACCCATCTGAACCTAACCATCACCGAAATCAATGAATTGGACATTGCGAAAATATCCACAAAACGTGCTTACCTCACAATACCTAACCCTACCTAACCTTACCATCACCGAAGTCAGAAAATTCCACATTGCCAAAATATCCACAAAAAGTTCTTATCCTACCAAACCTCACCCATCTGAACCTAACCATCACCGAAATCAAAGAATTGGACATTGCCAAAATATCCACAAAACGTGCTTACCTCACAATACCTAACCCAACCTAACCTAACCATCACTGAAGTCAGAGAATCCAACATTGCCAAAATATCCACAAAAAGTTCATACCCCACCAAACCTCACCCATCTGATCCTAACCATTACCGAAATCGAAGAAATGGACATTGCCAAAATATCCACAAAACGTGCTTACCTCACTATACCTTATTCAACCTAACCTAACCATCACCGAAGTCAGAGAATTCGACATTGCCAAAATATCCACAAAAAGTTCTTATCCTACCAAACCTCACCCATCTGAGCCTAACCATCAACGAAATTAAAGAATAAGACATTGCCAAAATATCTACAAAACATGCTTACCCCTTAATACCTAACCCAACCTAACCTTACCATCACCGAAGTCAGAGAATTCAACATTGCCAAAATATCCACAAAAAGTTCTTATCCTACCAAACCTCACCCAATTGAACCTAACCATCACCGAAATCAAAGAATTGGACATTGCAAAAATATCCACAAAACGTGCTTACCTCACAATACCTAACCTAACCTAACCTAACCATCACCGAAGTCAGAGAATTCGACTTTGCCAAAATATCCACAAAAATTTCTTATCCTACCAAACCTCACCCATCTGAACCTAACCATCACCGAAATCAAAGAATTGGACATTTCCAAAATATCCACAAAACGTGCTTACCTCACAATACCTAACCCAACCTAACCTAACCATCACTGAAGTCAGAGAATCCAACATTGCCAAAATATCCACAAAAAGTTCATACCCCACCAAACCTCACCCATCTGAACCTAACCATCACCGAAATCGAAGAAACGGACATTGCCAAAATATCCACAAAACGTGCTTACCTCACTATACCTTAATCAACCTAACCTAACCATCACCGAATTCAGAGAATTCGACATTGCCAAAATATCCACAAAAAGTTCTTATCCTACCAAACCTCACCCATCTGAACCTAACTATCACCGAAATCAAAGAATTGGACATTGCAAAAATATCCACAAAAGGTGCTTACCTTACAATACCTAACCCAACCTAACCTAACCATCACCGAAGTCAACGAATTCGACATTGCCAAAATATCCACAAAAAGTTCTTATCCTACCAAACCTCACCCATCTGAACCTTACCATCACCGAAATCAAAGAATTGGACATAAATAAAATATCCACAAAACGTGCTTACCGTACAATACCTAACCCAACCTAACCTAACCATCACCGAAGTCAGAGAATTCGACATTGCCAAAATATCCACAAAAAGTTCTTATCCTACCAAACCTCACCCATCAAAACCTAACCATCACCGAAATCAAAGAATTGGACATTGCCAAAATATCCACAAAACGTGCTTACCTCACAATACCTAACTTAACCTAACCTAACCATCACTGAAGTCAGAGAATCCAACATTGCCAAAATATCCACAAAAAGTTCATACCCCACCAAACCTCACCCATCTGAACCTAACCATCACCGAAATCGAAGAAACGGACATTGCCAAAATATCCACAAAACGTGCTTACCTCACTATACCTTATTCAACCTAACCTAACCATCACCGAATTCAGAGAATTCGACATTGCCAAAATATCCACAAAAAGTTCTTATCCTACCAAACCTCACCCATCTGAACCTAACTATCACCGAAATCAAAGAATTGGACATTGCAAAAATATCCACAAAAGGTGCTTACCTTACAATACCTAACCCAACCTAACCTAACCATCACCGAAGTCAAAGAATTCGACATTGCCAAAATATCCACAAAAAGTTCTTATCCTACCAAACCTCACCCATCTGAACCTTACCATCACCGAAATCAAAGAATTGGACATTAATAAAATATCCACAAAACGTGCTTACCTTACAATACCTAACCCAACCTAACCTAACCATCACCGAAGTCAGAGAATTCGACATTGCCAAAATATCCACAAAAAGTTCTTATCCTACCAAACCTCACCCATATGAACCTAACCATCACCGAAATCAAAGAATTGGACATTGCCAAAATATCCACAAAACGTGCTTACCTCACAATACCTAACCCAACCTAACCTAACCATCACTGAAGTCAGAGAATCCAACATTGCCAAAATATCCACAAAAAGTTCATACCCCACCAAACCTCACCCATCTGAACCTAACCATCACCGAAATCGAAGAAATGGACATTGCCAAAATATCCACAAAACGTGCTTACCTCACTATACCTTATTCAACCTAACCTAACCATCACCGAAGTCAGAGAATTCGACTTTGCCAAAATATCCACAAAAAGTTCATATCCTACCAAACCTCACCCATCTGAACCTAACCATCACCGAAATCAAAGAATAAGGCATTGCCAAAATATCCACAAAACGTGCTTACCTCACAATACCTAACCCAACCTAACCTATCCATCACCGAAGTCCGAGAATTTGACATTGCCAAAATATCCACAAAAAGTTCTTATCCTACCAAACCTCACTTATCTGAACCTAACCATCACCGAAATCAAAGAATTGGACAATGATAAAATATCCACAAATTGTGCTTACCTCACAATACCTAACGCAACCTAACCTAACCATCACCGAAGTCAAAGAATTCGACATTGCCAAAATATCCACAAAAAGTTCTTATCCTACCAAACCTCACCCATCTGAACCTAACCATCACCGAAATCAAAGAATTCGACATTGCCAAAATATCCACAAAACGTGCTTACCTCACAATACCTAACCTAACCTAACCTAACCATCACCGAAGTCAGAGAATTCAACATTGCCAAAATATCTACAAAAAGTTCATACCCCACCAAACCTCACCCATCTGAACCTAACCATCACCGAAATCGAAGAAATGAACATTGCCAAAATATCCACAAAACGTGCTTACCTCACTATACCTTATCCAACCTAACCTAACCATCACCGAAAATAGAGAATTCGACATTGCCAAAATATCCACAAAAAGTTCTTATCCTACCAAACCTCACCCAATTGAACCTAACTATCACCGAAATCAAAGAATTGGACATTGCAAAAATATCCACAAAACGTGCTTACCTCACAATACCTAACCTAACCTAACCTAACCATCACCGAAGTCAGAGAATTCGACATTGCCAAAATATCCACAAAAAGTTCTTATCCTACCAAACCTCACCCATCTGAGCCTAACCATCAACGTAATTAAAGAATTAGACATTTCCAAAATATCTACAAAACATGCTTACCCCTTAATACTTAACCCAACCTAACCTTACCATCACCGAAGTCAGAGAATTCGACATTGCCAAAATATCCACAAAAAGTTCTTATCCTACCAAACCTCACCCAATTGAACCTAACCATCACCGAAATCAAAGAATTGGACATTGCAAAAATATCCACAAAACGTGCTTACCTCACAATACCTAACCCAACCTAACCTAACCATCACTGAAGTCAGAGAATCCAACATTGCCAAAATATCCACAAAAAGTTCATACCCCACCAAACCTCACCCATCTGATCCTAACCATCACCGAAATCGAAGAAACGGACATTGCCAAAATATCCACAAAACGTGCTTACCTCTCTATACCTTATTCAACCTAACCTAACCATCACCGAAGTCAGAGAATTTGACATTGCCAAAATATCCACAAAAAGTTCTTATCCTACCAAACCTCACCCATCTGAGCCTAACCATCAACGTAATTAAAGAATTAGACATTTCCAAAATATCTACAAAACATGCTTACCCCTTAATACCTAACCCAACCTAACCTTACCATCACCGAAGTCAGAGAATTCGACATTGCCAAAATATCCACAAAAAGTTCTTATCCTACCAAACCTCACCCATCTGAACCTTACCATCACCGAAATCAAAGAATTGGACATTAATTAAATATCCACAAAACGTGCTTACCTTACAATACCTAACCCAACCTAACCTAACCATCACCGAAGTCAGAGAATTCGACATTGCCAAAATATCCACAAAAAGTTCTTATCCTACCAAACCTCACCCATCTGAGCCTAACCATCAACGAAATTAAAGAATAAGACATTGCCAAAATATCTACAAAACATGCTTACCCCTTAATACCTAACCCAACCTAACCTTACCATCACCGAAGTCAGAGAATTCAACATTGCCAAAATATCCACAAAAAGTTCTTATCCTACCAAACCTCACCCAATTGAACCTAACCATCACCGAAATCAAAGAATTGGACATTGCAAAAATATCCACAAAACGTGCTTACCTCACAATACCTAACCTAACCTAACCTAACCATCACCGAAGTCAGAGAATTCGACTTTGCCAAAATATCCACAAAAATTTCTTATCCTACCAAACCTCACCCATCTGAACCTAACCATCACCGAAATCAAAGAATTGGACATTTCCAAAATATCCACAAAACGTGCTTACCTCACAATACCTAACCCAACCTAACCTTACCATCACTGAAGTCAGAGAATCCAACATTGCCAAAATATCCACAAAAAGTTCATACCCCACCAAACCTCACCCATCTGAACCTAACCATCACCGAAATCGAAGAAACGGACATTGCCAAAATATCCACAAAACGTGCTTACCTCACTATACCTTATTCAACCTAACCTAACCATCACCGAATTCAGAGAATTCGACATTGCCAAAATATCCACAAAAAGTTCTTATCCTACCAAACCTCACCCATCTGAACCTAACTATCACCGAAATCAAAGAATTGGACATTGCAAAAATATCCACAAAAGGTGCTTACCTTACAATACCTAACCCAACCTAACCTAACCATCACCGAAGTCAAAGAATTCGACATTGCCAAAATATCCACAAAAAGTTCTTATCCTACCAAACCTCACCCATCTGAACCTTACCATCACCGAAATCAAAGAATTGGACATTAATAAAATATCCACAAAACGTGCTTACCTTACAATACCTAACCCAACCTAACCTAACCATCACCGAAGTCAGAGAATTCGACATTGCCAAAATATCCACAAAAAGTTCTTATCCTACCAAACCTCACCCATCTGAACCTAACCATCACCGAAATCAAAGAATTGGACATTGCCAAAATATCCACAAAACGTGCTTACCTCACAATACCTAACCCAACCTAACCTAACCATCACTGAAGTCAGAGAATCCAACATTGCCAAAATATCCACAAAAAGTTCATACCCCACCAAACCTCACCCATCTGAACCTAACCATCACCGAAATCGAAGAAATGGACATTGCCAAAATATCCACAAAACGTGCTTACCTCACTATACCTTATTCAACCTAACCTAACCATCACCGAAGTCAGAGAATTCGACTTTGCCAAAATATCCACAAAAAGTTCATATCCTACCAAACCTCACCCATCTGAACCTAACCATCACCGAAATCAAAGAATAAGGCATTGCCAAAATATCCACAAAACGTGCTTTCCTCACAATACCTAACCCAACCTAACCTATCCATCACCGAAGTCCGAGAATTTGACATTGCCAAAATATCCACAAAAAGTTCTTATCCTACCAAACCTCACTTATCTGAACCTAACCATCACCGAAATCAAAGAATTGGACAATGATAAAATATCCACAAATTGTGCTTACCTCACAATACCTAACGCAACCTAACCTAACCATCACCGAAGTCAAAGAATTCGACATTGCCAAAATATCCACAAAAAGTTGTTATCCTACCAAACCTCACCCATCTGAACCTAACCATCACCGAAATCAAAGAATTCGACATTGCCAAAATATCCACAAAACGTGCTTACCTCACAATACCTAACCTAACCTAACCTAACCATCACCGAAGTCAGAGAATTCAACATTGCCAAAATATCCACAAAAAGTTCTTATCCTACCAAACCTCACCCATCTGAACCTAACCATCACCGAAGTCGAAGAAATGGACATTGCCAAAATATCCACAAAACGTGCTTATCTCACTATACCTTATCCAACCTAACCTAACCATCACCGAAAATAGAGAATTCGACATTGCCAAAATACCCACAAAAAGTTCTTATCCTACCAAACCTCACCCAATTGAACCTAACCATCACCGAAATCAAAGAATTGGACATTGCAAAAATATCCACAAAACGAAGTTACCTCACAATACCTAACCCAACCTAACCTAACCATCACTGAAGTCAGAGAATCCAACATTGCCAAAATATCCACAAAAAGTTCATACCCCACCAAACCTCACCCATCTGAACCTAACCATCACCAAAATCGAAGAGATGGACATTGCCAAAATATCCACAAAACGTGCTTACCTCACTATACCTTATTCAACCTAACCTAACCATCACCGAAGTCAGAGAATTCGACATTGCCAAAATATCCACAAAAAGTTCTTATCCTACCAAACCTCACCCATCTGAACCTTAGCATCACCGAAATCAAAGAATTGGACATTAATAAAATATCCACAAAACGTGCTTACCTTACAATACCTAACCCAACCTAACCTAACCATCACCGAAGTCAGAGAATTCGACATTGCCAAAATATCCACAAAAAGTTCTTATCCTACCAAACCTCACCCATCTGAGCCTAACCATCAACGAAATTAAAGAATTGGACATTAATTAAATATCCACAAAACGTGCTTACCTCACAATACCTAACCCAACCTAACCTTACTATCACCGAAGTCAGAGAATTCGACATTGCCAAAATATCCACAAAAAGTTCTTATCCTACCAAACCTCTCCCATCTGAACCTAACCATCACCGAAATCAAAGAATTGGACATTGCCAAAATATCCACAAAACGTGCTTACCTCACAAAACCTAACCCAACCTAACCTAACCATCACCGAAGTCAGAGAATTCGACTTTGCCAAAATATCCACAAAAATTTCTTATCCTACCAAACCTCACCCATCTGAACCTAACCATCACCGAAATCAAAGAATTGGACATTTCCAAAATATCCACAAAACGTGCTTACCTCACAATACCTAACCCAACCTAACCTAACCATCACTGAAGTCAGAGAATCCAACATTGCCAAAATATCCACAAAAAGTTCATACCCCACCAAACCTCACCCATCTGAACCTAACCATCACCGAAATCGAAGAAACGGACATTGCCAAAATATCCACAAAACGTGCTTACCTCACTATACCTTAATCAACCTAACCTAACCATCACCGAATTCAGAGAATTCGACATTGCCAAAATATCCACAAAAAGTTCTTATCCTACCAAACCTCACCCATCTGAACCTAACTATCACCGAAATCAAAGAATTGGACATTGCAAAAATATCCACAAAAGGTGCTTACCTTACAATACCTAACCCAACCTAACCTAACCATCACCGAAGTCAACGAATTCGACATTGCCAAAATATCCACAAAAAGTTCTTATCCTACCAAACCTCACCCATCTGAACCTTACCATCACCGAAATCAAAGAATTGGACATAAATAAAATATCCACAAAACGTGCTTACCTTACAATACCTAACCCAACCTAACCTAACCATCACCGAAGTCAGAGAATTCGACATTGCCAAAATATCCACAAAAAGTTCTTATCCTACCAAACCTCACCCATCAAAACCTAACCATCACCGAAATCAAAGAATTGGACATTGCCAAAATATCCACAAAACGTGCTTACCTCACAATACCTAACCCAACCTAACCTAACCATCACTGAAGTCAGAGAATCCAACATTGCCAAAATATCCACAAAAAGTTCATACCCCACCAAACCTCACCCATCTGAACCTAACCATCACCGAAATCGAAGAAACGGACATTGCCAAAATATCCACAAAACGTGCTTACCTCACTATACCTTATTCAACCTAACCTAACCATCACCGAATTCAGAGAATTCGACATTGCCAAAATATCCACAAAAAGTTCTTATCCTACCAAACCTCACCCATCTGAACCTAACTATCACCGAAATCAAAGAATTGGACATTGCAAAAATATCCACAAAAGGTGCTTACCTTACAATACCTAACCCAACCTAACCTAACCATCACCGAAGTCAAAGAATTCGACATTGCCAAAATATCCACAAAAAGTTCTTATCCTACCAAACCTCACCCATCTGAACCTTACCATCACCGAAATCAAAGAATTGGACATTAATAAAATATCCACAAAACGTGCTTACCTTACAATACCTAACCCAACCTAACCTAACCATCACCGAAGTCAGAGAATTCGACATTGCCAAAATATCCACAAAAAGTTCTTATCCTACCAAACCTCACCCATCTGAACCTAACCATCACCGAAATCAAAGAATTGGACATTGCCAAAATATCCACAAAACGTGCTTACCTCACAATACCTAACCCAACCTAACCTAACCATCACTGAAGTCAGAGAATCCAACATTGCCAAAATATCCACAAAAAGTTCATACCCCACCAAACCTCACCCATCTGAACCTAACCATCACCGAAATCGAAGAAATGGACATTGCCAAAATATCCACAAAACGTGCTTACCTCACTATACCTTATTCAACCTAACCTAACCATCACCGAAGTCAGAGAATTCGACTTTGCCAAAATATCCACAAAAAGTTCATATCCTACCAAACCTCACCCATCTGAACCTAACCATCACCGAAATCAAAGAATAAGGCATTGCCAAAATATCCACAAAACGTGCTTACCTCACAATACCTAACCCAACCTAACCTATCCATCACCGAAGTCCGAGAATTTGACATTGCCAAAATATCCACAAAAAGTTCTTATCCTACCAAACCTCACTTATCTGAACCTAACCATCACCGAAATCAAAGAATTGGACAATGATAAAATATCCACAAAACGTGCTTACCTCACAATACCTAACGCAACCTAACCTAACCATCACCGAAGTCAAAAAAATTCGACATTGCCAAAATATCCACAAAAAGTTCTTATCCTACCAAACCTCACCCATCTGAACCTAACCATCACCGAAATCAAAGAATTCGACATTGCCAAAATATCCACAAAACGTGCTTACCTCACAATACCTAACCTAACCTAACCTAACCATCACCGAAGTCAGAAAATTCAACATTGCCAAAATATCTACAAAAAGTTCATACCCCACCAAACCTCACCCATCTGAACCTAACCATCACCGAAATCGAAGAAATGGACATTGCCAAAATATCCACAAAACGTGCTTACCTCACTATACCTTATCCAACCTAACCTAACCATCACCGAAAATAGAGAATTCGACATTGCCAAAATATCCACAAAAAGTTCTTATCCTACCAAACCTCACCCAATTGAACCTAACTATCACCGAAATCAAAGAATTGGACATTGCAAAAATATCCACAAAACGTGCTTACCTCACAATACCTAACCTAACCTAACCTAACCATCACCGAAGTCAGAGAATTCGACATTGCCAAAATATCCACAAAAAGTTCTTATCCTACCAAACCTCACCCATCTGAGCCTAACCATCAACGTAATTAAAGATTTAGACATTTCCAAAATATCTACAAAACATGCTTACCCCTTAATACCTAACCCAACCTAACCTTACCATCACCGAAGTCAGAGAATTCGACATTGCCAAAATATCTACAAAAAGTTCTTATCCTACCAAACCTCACCCAATTGAACCTAACCATCACCGAAATCAAAGAATTGGACATTGCAAAAATATCCACAAAACGAAGTTACCTCACAATACCTAACCCAACCTAACCTAACCATCACTGAAGTCAGAGAATCCAACATTGCCAAAATATCCACAAAAAGTTCATACCCCACCAAACCTCACCCATCTGAACCTAACCATCACCAAAATCGAAGAGATGGACATTGCCAAAATATCCACAAAACGTGCTTACCTCACTATACCTTATTCAACCTAACCTAACCATCACCGAAGTCAGAGAATTCGACATTGCCAAAATATCCACAAAAAGTTCTTATCCTACCAAACCTCACCCATCTGAACCTTAGCATCACCGAAATCAAAGAATTGGACATTAATAAAATATCCACAAAACGTGCTAACCTTACAATACCTAACCCAACCTAACCTAACCATCACCGAAGTCAGAGAATTCGACATTGCCAAAATATCCACAAAAAGTTCTTATCCTACCAAACCTCACCCATCTGAGCCTAACCATCAACGAAATTAAAGAATAAGACATTGCCAAAATATTAACAAAACATGCTTACCCCTTAATACCTAACCCAACCTAACCTTACCATCACCGAAGTCAGAGAATTCGACATTGCCAAAATATCCACAAAAAGTTCTTATCCTACTAAACCTCACCCATCTGAACCTAACCATCACCGAAATCAAAGAATTGGACATTGCCAAAATATCCACAAAACGTGCTTACCTCACAATACCTAACCCAACCTAACCTAACCATCACTGAAGTCAGAGAATCCAACATTGCCAAAATATCCACAAAAAGTTCTTATCCTACCAAACCTCACCCATCTGAACCTTACCATCACCGAAATCAAAGAATTGGACATTGCCAAAATATCCACAAAACGTGCTTACCTCACAATACCTAACCCAACCTAACCTAACCATCTCCGAAGTCAAAGAATTCGACATTGCCAAAATATCCACAAAAAGTTCTTATCCTACCAAACCTCACCCATCTGAACCTAACCATCACCGAAATCAAAGAATTCGACATTGCCAAAATATCCACAAAACGTGCTTACCTCACAATACCTTATCTAACCTAACCTTACCATCACCGAAGTCAGAGAATTCAACATTGCCAAAATATCCACAAAAAGTTCATACCCCACCAAACCTCACCCATCTGAACCTAACCATCACCGAAGTCGAAGAAATGGACATTGCCAAAATATCCACAAAACGTGCTTATCTCACTATACCTTATCCAACCTAACCTAACCATCACCGAAAATAGAGAATTCGACATTGCCAAAATACCCACAAAAAGTTCTTATCCTACCAAACCTCACCCATCTGAACCTTACCATCACCGAAATCAAAGAATTGGACATTAATTAAATATCCACAAAACGTGCTTACCTCACAATACCTAACCCAACCTAACCTTACTATCACCGAAGTCAGAGAATTCGACATTGCCAAAATATCCACAAAAAGTTCTTATCCTACCAAACCTCTCCCATCTGAACCTAACCATCACCGAAATCAAAGAATTGGACATTGCCAAAATATCCACAAAACGTGCTTACCTCACAAAACCTAACCCAACCTAACCTAACCATCACCGAAGTCAGAGAATTCGACATTGCCAAAATATCCACAAAAAGTTCTTATCCTACCAAACCTCACCCATCTGAACTTAACCATCACCGAAATCAAAGAATTGGACATTGCAAAAATATACACAAAACGTGCTTACCTCACAATACCTAACCTAACCTAGCCTAACCATCACCGAAGTCAGAGAATTCGACATTGCCAAAATATCCACAAAAAGTTCATACCCCACCAAACCTCACCCATCTGAACCTAACCATCACCGATGTCGAAGAAATGGACATTGCCAAAATATCCACAAAACGTGCTTATCTCACTATACCTTATCCAACCTAACCTAACCATCACCGAAAATAGAGAATTCGACATTGCCAAAATATCCACAAAAAGTTCTTATCCTACCAAACCTCACCCATCTGAACCTAACCATCACCGAAATCAAAGAATTGGACATTAATTAAATATCCACAAAACGTGCTTACCTCACAATACCTAACCCAACCTAACCTAACTATCACCGAAGTCAGAGAATTCGACATTGCCAAAATATCCACAAAAAGTTCTTATCCTACCAAACCTCTCCCATCTGAACCTAACCATCACCGAAATCAAAGAATTGGACATTGCCAAAATATCCACAAAACTTGCTTACCTCAGAATACCTAACCCAACCTAACCTAACCATCACCGAAGTCAAAGAATTCGACATTGCCAAAATATCCACAAAAAATTCTTATCCTACCAAACCCCACCCATCTGAACCTAACCATCACCGAAATCAATGAATTGGACATTGCGAAAATATCCACAAAACGTGCTTACCTCACAATACCTAACCCAACCTAACCTTACCATCACCGAAGTCAGAGAATTCGACATTGATAAAATATCCACAAAAAGTTCTTATCCTACCAAACCTCACCCATCTGATCCTTACCATCACCGAAATCAAAGAAATGGACATTGCCAAAATATCCACAAAACGTGCTTACCTCACAATACCTAACCCAACCTAACCTAACCATCACCGAAGTCAGAGAATTCGACATTGCCAAAATATCCACAAAAAGTTCTCATCCTACCAAACCTCACTTATCTGAACCTAACCATCACCGAAATCAAAGAATTGGACAATGATAAAATATCCACAAAACGTGCTTACCTCACAATACCTAACCCAACCTAACCTTACCATCACCGAAGTCAGAGAATTCGACATTGCCAAAATATCCACAAAAAGTTCTTATCCTACCAAACCTCACCCATCTGATCCTAACCATCACCGAAATCAAAGAAATGGACATTGCCAAAATATCCACAAAACGTGCTTACCTCACAATACCTAACCCAACCTAACCTAACCATCACCGAAGTCAGAGAATTCGACATTGCCAAAATATCCACAAAAAGTTCTTATCCTACCAAACCTCACCCATCTGAACCTAACCATCACCGAAATCAAAGAATTGGACATTGCAAAAATATCCACAAAACGTGCTTACCTCACAATACCTAACCCAACCTAACCTAACCATCACTGAAGTCAGAGAATCCAACATTGCCAAAATATCCACAAAAAGTTCATACCCCACCAAACCTCACCCATCTGATCCTAACCATCACCGAAATTGAAGAAACGGACATTGCCAAAATATCCACAAAACGTGCTTACCTCTCTATACCTTATTCAACCTAACCTAACCATCACCGAAGTCAGAGAATTAGACATTGCCAAAATATCCACAAAAAGTTCTTATCCTACCAAACCTCACCCATCTGAGCCTAACAATCAACGTAATTAAAGAATTAGACATTTCCAAAATATCTACAAAACATGCTTACCCCTTAATACCTAACCCAACCTAACCTTACCATCACCGAAGTCAGAGAATTCGACATTGCCAAAATATCCACAAAAAGTTCTAATCCTACCAAACCTCACCCATCTGAACCTAACCATCACCGAAATCAAAGAATTGGACATTGATTAAATATCCACAAAACGTGCTTACCTCACAATACCTAACCCAACCTAACCTAACCATCACTGAAGTCAGAGAATCCAACATTGCCAAAATATCCACAAAAAGTTCATACCCCACCAAACCTCACCCATCTGAACCTAACCATCACCGAAATCGAAGAAATGGACATTGCCAAAATATCCACAAAACGTGCTTACCTCACTATACCTTATTCAACCTAACCTTACCATCACCAAAGTCAGAGAATTCGACATTGCCAAAATATCCACAAAAAAATCTTATCCTACCAAACCTCACCCATCTGAACCTAACCATCACCAAAATCAAAGAATTGGACATTGCAAAAATATCCACAAAACGTGCTTACCTTACAATACCTAACCCAACCTAACCTAACCATCACCGAAGTCAGAGAATTCGACATTGCCAACATATCCACAAAAAGTTCTTATCCTACCAAACCTCACTTATCTGAACCTAACCATCACCGAAATTAAAGAATTGGACAATAATAAAATATCCACAAAACGTGCTTACCTCACAATACCTAACCCAACCTAACCTAACCATCACCGAAGTCAAAGAATTCGACATTGCCAAAATATCCACAAAAAGTTCTTATCCTACCAAACCTCACCCATCTGAACCTAACCATCACTGAAATCAAAGAATTGGACATTGCCAAAATATCCACAAAACGTGCTTACCTCACTATACCTTATCCAACCTAACCTAACCATCACCGAAGTCAGAGAATTCGACATTGCCAAAATATCCACAAAAAGTTCTTATCCTACCAAACCTCACCCAATTGAACCTAACCATCACCGAAATCAAAGAATTGGACATTGCAAAAATATCCACAAAACGTGCTTACCTCACAATACCTAACCCAACCTAACCTAACCATCACTGAAGTCAGAGAATCCAACATTGCCAAAATATCCACAAAAAGTTCATACCCCACCAAACCTCACCCATCTGATCCTAACCATCACCGAAATCGAAGAAACGGACATTGCCAAAATATCCACAAAACGTGCTTACCTCTCTATACCTTATTCAACCTAACCTAACCATCACCGAAGTCAGAGAATTGGACATTGCCAAAATATCCACAAAAAGTTCTTATCCTACCAAAACTCACCCATCTGAGCCTAACCATCAACGTAATTAAAGAATTAGACATTTCCAAAATATCTACAAAACATGCTTACCCCTTAATACCTAACCCAACCTAACCTTACCATCACCGAAGTCAGAGAATTCGACATTGCCAAAATATCCACAAAAAGTTCTTATCCTACCAAACCTCACCCATCTGAGCCTAACCATCAACGTAATTAAAGAATTAGACATTTCCAAAATATCTACAAAACATGCTTACCCCTTAATACCTAACCCAACCTAACCTTACCATCACCGAAGTCAGAGAATTCGACATTGCCAAAATATCCACAAAAAGTTCTTATCCTACCAAACCTCACCCATCTGAACCTAACCATCACTGAAATCAAAGAATTGGACATTGCCAAAATATCCACAAAACGTGCTTACCTCACTATACCTTATCCAACCTAACCTAACCATCACCGAAGTCAGAGAATTCGACATTGCCAAAATATCCACAAAAAGTTCTTATCCTACCAAACCTCACCCAATTGAACCTAACCATCACCGAAATCAAAGAATTGGACATTGCAAAAATATCCACAAAACGTGCTTACCTCACAATACCTAACCCAACCTAACCTAACCATCACTGAAGTCAGAGAATCCAACATTGCCAAAATATCCACAAAAAGTTCATACCCCACCAAACCTCACCCATCTGAACCTAACCATCACCGAAATCGAAGAAACGGACATTGCCAAAATATCCACAAAACGTGCTTTCCTCACTATACCTTATTCAACCTAACCTAACCATCACCGAATTCAGAGAATTCGACATTGCCAAAATATCCACAAAAAGTTCTTATCCTACCAAACCTCACCCATCTGAACCTAACTATCACCGAAATCAAAGAATTGGACATTGCAAAAATATCCACAAAAGGTGCTTACCTTACAATACCTAACCCAACCTAACCAAACCATCACCGAAGTCAAAGAATTCGACATTGCCAAAATATCCACAAAAAGTTCTTATCCTACCAAACCTCACCCATCTGAACCTTACCATCACCGAAATCAAAGAATTGGACATTAATAAAATATCCACAAAACGTGCTTACCTTACAATACCTAACCCAACCTAACCTAACCATCACCGAAGTCAGAGAATTCGACATTGCCAAAATATCCACAAAAAGTTCTTATCCTACCAAAACTCACCCATCTGAACCTAACCATCACCGAAATCAAAGAATTGGACATTGCCAAAATATCCACAAAACGTGCTTACCTCACAATACCTAACCCAACCTAACCTAACCATCACGGAAGTCAGAGAATCCAACATTGCCAAAATATCCACAAAAAGTTCATACCCCACCAAACCTCACCCATCTGAACCTAACCATCACCGAAATCGAAGAAATGGACATTGCCAAAATATCCACAAAACGTGCTTACCTCACTATACCTTATTCAACCTAACCTAACCATCACCGAAGTCAGAGAATTCGACTTTGCCAAAATATCCACAAAAAGTTCATATCCTACCAAACCTCACCCATCTGAACCTAACCATCACCGAAATCAAAGAATAAGGCATTGCCAAAATATCCACAAAACGTGCTTACCTCACAATACCTAACCCAACCTAACCTATCCATCACCGAAGTCCGAGAATTTGACATTGCCAAAATATCCACAAAAAGTTCATACCCCACCAAACCTCACCCATCTGAACCTAACCATCACCGATGTCGAAGAAATCGACATTGCCAAAATATCCACAAAACGTGCTTATCTCACTATACCTTATCCAACCTAACCTAACCATCACCGAAAATAGAGAATTCGACATTGCCAAAATATCCACAAAAAGTTCTTATCCTACCAAACCTCACCCATCTGAACCTAACCATCACCGAAATCAAAGAATTGGACATTTATTAAATATCCACAAAACGTGCTTACCTCACAATACCTAACCCAACCTAACCTAACTATCACCGAAGTCAGAGAATTCGACATTGCCAAAATATCCACAAAAAGTTCTTATCCTACCAAACCTCTCCCATCTGAACCTAACCATCACCGAAATCAAAGAATTGGACATTGCCAAAATATCCACAAAACTTGCTTACCTCAGAATACCTAACCCAACCTAACCTAACCATCACCGAAGTCAAAGAATTCGACATTGCCAAAATATCCACAAAAAGTTCTTATCCTACCAAACCCCACCCATCTGAACCTAACCATCACCGAAATCAATGAATTGGACATTATTCAACCTAACCTAACCATCACCGAAGTCAGAGAATTCGACTTTGCCAAAATATCCACAAAAAGTTCATATCCTACCAAACCTCACCCATCTGAACCTAACCATCACCGAAATCAAAGAATTCGACATTGCCAAAATATCCACAAAACGTGCTTACCTCACAATACCTAACCTAACCTAACCTACCCATCACCGAAGTCAGAGAATTCAACATTGCCAAAATATCTACAAAAAGTTCATACCCCACCAAACCTCACCCATCTGAACCTAACCATCACCGAAATCGAAGAAATGGACATTGCCAAAATATCCACAAAACGTGCTTACCTCACTATACCTTATCCAACCTAACCTAACCATCACCGAAAATAGAGAATTCGACATTGCCAAAATATCCACAAAAAGTTCTTATCCTACCAAACCTCACCCAATTGAACCTAACTATCACCGAAATCAAAGAATTGGACATTGCAAAAATATCCACAAAACGTGCTTACCTCACAATACCTAACCTAACCTAACCTAACCATCACCGAAGTCAGAGAATTCGACATTGCCAAAATATCCACAAAAAGTTCTTATCCTACCAAACCTCACCCATCTGAGCCTAACCATCAACGTAATTAAAGAATTAGACATTTCCAAAATATCTACAAAACATGCTTACCCCTTAATACCTAACCCAACCTAACCTTACCATCACCGAAGTCAGAGAATTCGACATTGCCAAAATATTCACAAAAAGTTCTTATCCTACCAAACCTCACCCAATTGAACCTAACCATCACCGAAATCAAAGAATTGGACATTGCAAAAATATCCACAAAACAAGCTTACCTCACAATACCTAACCCAACCTAACCTAACCATCACTGAAGTCAGAGAATCCAACATTGCCAAAATATCCACAAAAAGTTCATACCCCACCAAACCTCACCCATCTGAACCTAACCATCACCGAAATCGAAGAAATGGACATTGCCAAAATATCCACAAAACGTGCTTACCTCACTATACCTTATTCAACCTAACCTAACCATCACCAAAGTCAGAGAATTCGACATTACCAAAATATCCACAAAAAAATCTTATCCTACCAAACCTCACCCATCTGAACCTAACCATCACCGAAATCAAAGAATTGGACATTGCAAAAATATCCACAAAACGTGCTTACCTTACAATACCTAACCCAACCTAACCTAACCATCACCGAAGTCAGAGAATTCGACATTGCCAAAATATCCACAAAAAGTTCTCATCCTACCAAACCTCACTTATCTGAACCTAACCATCACCGAAATCAAAGAATTGGACAATGAAAAAATATCCACAAAACGTGCTTATCTCACAATACCTAACCCAACCTAACCTAACCATCACCGAAGTCAAAGAATTCGACATTGCCAAAATATCCACAAAAAGTTCTTATCCTACCAAACCTCACCCATCTGAACCTAACCATCACCGAAATCAAAGAATAAGGCATTGCCAAAATATCCACAAAACGTGCTTACCTCACAATACCTAACCCAACCTAACCTAACCATCACCGAAGTCAGAGAATTCGACATTGCCAACATATCCACAAAAAGTTCTTATCCTACCAAACCTCACTTATCTGAACCTAACCATCACCGAAATTAAAGAATTGGACAATAATAAAATATCCACAAAACGTGCTTACCTCACAATACCTAACCCAACCTAACCTAACCATCACCGAAGTCAAAGAATTCGACATTGCCAAAATATCCACAAAAAGTTCTTATCCTACCAAACCTCACCCATCTGAACCTAACCATCACCGAAATCAAAGAATTGGACATTGCCAAAATATCCACAAAACGTGCTTACCTCACTATACCTTATCCAACCTAACCTAACCATCACCGAAGTCAGAGAATTCGACATTGCCAAAATATCCACAAAAAGTTCTTATCCTACCAAACCTCACCCAATTGAACCTAACCATCACCGAAATCAAAGAATTGGACATTGCAAAAATATCCACAAAACGTGCTTACCTCACAATACCTAACCCAACCTAACCTAACCATCACTGAAGTCAGAGAATCCAACATTGCCAAAATATCCACAAAAAGTTCATACCCCACCAAACCTCACCCATCTGATCCTAACCATCACCGAAATCGAAGAAACGGACATTGCCAAAATATCCACAAAACGTGCTTACCTCTCTATACCTTATTCAACCTAACCTAACCATCACCGAAGTCAGAGAATTAGACATTGCCAAAATATCCACAAAAAGTTCTTATCCTACCAAACCTCACCCATCTGAGCCTAACCATCAACGTAATTAAAGAATTAGACATTTCCAAAATATCTACAAAACATGCTTACCCCTTAATACCTAACCCAACCTAACCTTACCATCACCGAAGTCAGAGAATTCGACATTGCCAAAATATCCACAAAAAGTTCTTATCCTACCAAACCTCACCCATCTGAACCTTACCATCACCGAAATCAAAGAATTGGACATTAATAAAATATCCAAAAAACGTGCTTACCTTACAATACCTAACCCAACCTAACCTAACCATCACCGAAGTCAGAGAATTCGACATTGCCAAAATATCCACAAAAAGTTCTTATCCTACCAAACCTCACCCATCTGAGCCTAACCATCAACGATATTAAAGAATTAGACATTGCCAAAATATCTACAAAACATGCTTACCCCTTAATACCTAACCCAACCTAACCTTACCATCACCGAAGTCAGAGAATTCGACATTGCCAAAATATCCACAAAAAGTTCTTATCCTACCAAACCTCACCCAATTGAACCTAACCATCACCGAAATCAAAGAATTGGACATTGCAAAAATATCCACAAAACGTGCTTACCTCACAATACCTAACCTAACCTAACCTAACCATCACCGAAGTCAGAGAATTCGACTTTGCCAAAATATCCACAAAAATTTCTTATCCTACCAAACCTCACACATCTGAACCTAACCATCACCGAAATCAAAGAATTGGACATTTCCAAAATATCCACAAAACGTGCTTACCTCACAATACCTAACCCAACCTAACCTAACCATCACTGAAGTCAGAGAATCCAACATTGCCAAAATATCCACAAAAAGTTCATACCCCACCAAACCTCACCCATCTGAACCTAACCATCACCGAAATCGAAGAAACGGACATTGCCAAAATATCCACAAAACGTGCTTACCTCACTATACCTTATTCAACCTAACCTAACCATCACCGAATTCAGAGAATTCGACATTGCCAAAATATCCACAAAAAGTTCTTATCCTACCAAACCTCACCCATCTGAACCTAACTATCACCGAAATCAAAGAATTGGACATTGCAAAAATATCCACAAAAGGTGCTTACCTTACAATACCTAACCCAACCTAACCTAACCATCACCGAAGTCAGAGAATTCGACATTGCCAAAATATCCACAAAAAGTTCTTATCCTACCAAAACTCACCCATCTGAACCTAACCATCACCGAAATCAAAGAATTGGACATTGCCAAAATATCCACAAAACGTGCTTACCTCACAATACCTAACCCAACCTAACCTAACCATCACTGAAGTCAGAGAATCCAACATTGCCAAAATATCCACAAAAAGTTCATACCCCACCAAACCTCACCCATCTGAACCTAACCATCACCGAAATCGAAGAAATGGACATTGCCAAAATATCCACAAAACGTGCTTACCTCACTATACCTTATTCAACCTAACCTAACCATCACCGAAGTCAGAGAATTCGACTTTGCCAAAATATCCACAAAAAGTTCATATCCTACCAAACCTCACCCATCTGAACCTAACCATCACCGAAATCAAAGAATTGGACATTGATTAAATATCCACAAAACGTGCTTACCTCACAATACCTAACCCAACCTAACCTAACCATCACTGAAGTCAGAGAATCCAACATTGCCAAAATATCCACAAAAAGTTCATACCCCACCAAACCTCACCCATCTGAACCTAACCATTACCGAAATCAAAGAATTGGACATTGCCAAAATATCCACAAAACTTGCTTACCTCAGAATACCTAACCCAACCTAACCTAACCATCACCGAAGTCAAAGAATTCGACATTGCCAAAATATCCACAAAAAGTTCTTATCCTACCAAACCCCACCCATCTGAACCTAACCATCACCGAAATCAATGAATTGGACATTGCGAAAATATCCACAAAACGTGCTTACCTCACAATACCTAACCCAACCTAACCTAACCATCACCGAAGTCAGAGAATTCGACATTGCCAAAATATCCACAAAAAGTTCTTATCCTACCAAACCTCACTTATCTGAACCTAACCATCACCGAAATCAAAGAATTGGACAATAATAAAATATCCACAAAACGTGCTTACCTCACAATACCTAACCCAACCTAACCTAACCATCACCGAAGTCAAAGAATTCGACATTGCCAAAATATCCACAAAAAGTTCTTATCCTACCAAACCTCACCCATCTAAACCTAACCATCACCGAAATCAATGAATTGGACATTGCAAAAATATCCACAAAACGTGCTTACCTCACAATACCTAACCCAACCTAACCTAACCATCACTAAAGTCAGAGAATCCAACATTGCCAAAATATCCACAAAAAGTTCATACCCCACCAAACCTCACCCATCTGATCCTAACCATCACCGAAATCGAAGAAATGGACATTGCCAAAATATCCACAAAACGTGCTTACCTCACTATACCTTATTCAACCTAACCTAACCATCACCGAAGTCAGAGAATTCGACATTGCCAAAATATCCACAAAAAGTTCTAATCCTACCAAACCTCACCCATCTGAACCTAACCATCACCGAAATCAAAGAATTGGACATTGATTAAATATCCACAAAACGTGCTTACCTCACAATACCTAACCCAACCTAACCTAACCATCACTGAAGTCAGAGAATCCAACATTGCCAAAATATCCACAAAAAGTTCATACCCCACCAAACCTCACCCATCTGAACCTAACCATTACCGAAATCAAAGAATTGGACATTGCCAAAATATCCACAAAACTTGCTTACCTCAGAATACCTAACCCAACCTAACCTAACCATCACCGAAGTCAAAGAATTCGACATTGCCAAAATATCCACAAAAAGTTCTTATCCTACCAAACCCCACCCATCTGAACCTAACCATCACCGAAATCAATGAATTGGACATTGCGAAAATATCCACAAAACGTGCTTACCTCACAATACCTAACCCAACCTAACCTAACCATCACCGAAGTCAGAGAATTCGACATTGCCAAAATATCCACAAAAAGTTCTTATCCTACCAAACCTCACTTATCTGAACCTAACCATCACCGAAATCAAAGAATTGGACAATAATAAAATATCCACAAAACGTGCTTACCTCACAATACCTAACCCAACCTAACCTAACCATCACCGAAGTCAAAGAATTCGACATTGCCAAAATATCCACAAAAAGTTCTTATCCTACCAAACCTCACCCATCTAAACCTAACCATCACCGAAATCAATGAATTGGACATTGCAAAAATATCCACAAAACGTGCTTACCTCACAATACCTAACCCAACCTAACCTAACCATCACTAAAGTCAGAGAATCCAACATTGCCAAAATATCCACAAAAAGTTCATACCCCACCAAACCTCACCCATCTGATCCTAACCATCACCGAAATCGAAGAAATGGACATTGCCAAAATATCCACAAAACGTGCTTACCTCACTATACCTTATTCAACCTAACCTAACCATCACCGAAGTCAGAGAATTCGACATTGCCAAAATATCCACAAAAAGTTCTAATCCTACCAAACCTCACCCATCTGAACCTAACCATCACCGAAATCAAAGAATTGGACATTGATTAAATATCCACAAAACGTGCTTACCTCACAATACCTAACCCAACCTAACCTAACCATCACTGAAGTCAGAGAATCCAACATTGCCAAAATATCCACAAAAAGTTCATACCCCACCAAACCTCACCCATCTGAACCTAACCATCACCGAAATCGAAGAAATGGACATTGCCAAAATATCCACAAAACGTGCTTACCTCACTATACCTTATTCAACCTAACCTAACCATCACCAAAGTCAGAGAATTCGACATTGCCAAAATATCCACAAAAAAATCTTATCCTACCAAACCTCACCCATCTGAACCTAACCATCACCGAAATCAAAGAATTGGACATTGCAAAAATATCCACAAAACGTGCTTACCTTACAATACCTAACCCAACCTAACCTAACCATCACCGAAGTCAGAGAATTCGACATTGCCAACATATCCACAAAAAGTTCTTATCCTACCAAACCTCACTTATCTGAACCTAACCATCACCGAAATTAAAGAATTGGACAATAATAAAATATCCACAAAACGTGCTTACCTCACAATACCTAACCCAACCTAACCTAACCATCACCGAAGTCAAAGAATTCGACATTGCCAAAATATCCACAAAAAGTTCTTATCCTACCAAACCTCACCCATCTGAACCTAACCATCACTGAAATCAAAGAATTGGACATTGCCAAAATATCCACAAAACGTGCTTACCTCACTATACCTTATCCAACCTAACCTAACCATCACCGAAGTCAGAGAATTCGACATTGCCAAAATATCCACAAAAAGTTCTTATCCTACCAAACCTCACCCAATTGAACCTTACCATCACCGAAATCAAAGAATTGGACATTGCAAAAATATCCACAAAACGTGCTTACCTCACAATACCTAACCCAACCTAACCTAACCATCACTGAAGTCAGAGAATCCAACATTGCCAAAATATCCACAAAAAGTTCATACCCCACCAAACCTCACCCATCTGATCCTAACCATCACCAAAATCGAAGAAACGGACATTGCCAAAATATCCACAAAACGTGCTTACCTCTCTATACCTTATTCAACCTAACCTAACCATCACCGAAGTCAGAGAATTGGACATTGCCAAAATATCCACAAAAAGTTCTTATCCTACCAAAACTCACCCATCTGAGCCTAACCATCAACGTAATTAAAGAATTAGACATTTCCAAAATATCTACAAAACATGCTTACCCCTTAATACCTAACCCAACCTAACCTTACCATCACCGAAGTCAGAGAATTCGACATTGCCAAAATATCCACAAAAAGTTCTTATCCTACCAAACCTCACCCATCTGAACCTAACCATCACCGAAATCAAAGAATTGGACATTGATTAAATATCCACAAAACGTGCTTACCTCACAATACCTAACCCAACCTAACCTAACCATCACTGAAGTCAGAGAATCCAACATTGCCAAAATATCCACAAAAAGTTCATACCCCACCAAACCTCACCCATCTGAACCTAACCATCACCGAAATCGAAGAAATGGACATTGCCAAAATATCCACAAAACGTGTTTACCTCACTATACCTTATTCAACCTAACCTAACCATCACCAAAGTCAGAGAATTCGACATTGCCAAAATATCCACAAAAAAATCTTATCCTACCAAACCTCACCCATCTGAACCTAACCATCACCGAAATCAAAGAATTGGACATTGCAAAAATATCCACAAAACGTGCTTACCTTACAATACCTAACCCAACCTAACCTAACCATCACCGAAGTCAGAGAATTCGACATTGCCAACATATCCACAAAAAGTTCTTATCCTACCAAACCTCACTTATCTGAACCTAACCATCACCGAAATTAAAGAATTGGACAATAATAAAATATCCACAAAACGTGCTTACCTCACAATACCTAACCCAACCTAACCTAACCATCACCGAAGTCAAAGAATTCGACATTGCCAAAATATCCACAAAAAGTTCTTATCCTACCAAACCTCACCCATCTGAACCTAACCATCACTGAAATCAAAGAATTGGACATTGCCAAAATATCCACAAAACGTGCTTACCTCACTATACCTTATCCAACCTAACCTAACCATCACCGAAGTCAGAGAATTCGACATTGCCAAAATATCCACAAAAAGTTCTTATCCTACCAAACCTCACCCAATTGAACCTAACCATCACCGAAATCAAAGAATTGGACATTGCAAAAATATCCACAAAACGTGCTTACCTCACAATACCTTACCCAACCTAACCTAACCATCACTGAAGTCAGAGAATCCAACATTGCCAAAATATCCACAAAAAGTTCATACCCCACCAAACCTCACCCATCTGATCCTAACCATCACCGAAATCGAAGAAACGGACATTGCCAAAATATCCACAAAACGTGCTTACCTCACTATACCTTATTCAACCTAACCTAACCATCACCGAAGTCAGAGAATTCGACTTTGCCAAAATATCCACAAAAAGTTCATATCCTACCAAACCTCACCCATCTGAACCTAACCATCACCGAAATCAAAGAATTGGACATTGATTAAATATCCACAAAACGTGCTTACCTCACAATACCTAACCCAACCTAACCTAACCATCACTGAAGTCAGAGAATCCAACATTGCCAAAATATCCACAAAAAGTTCATACCCCACCAAACCTCACCCATCTGAACCTAACCATTACCGAAATCAAAGAATTGGACATTGCCAAAATATCCACAAAACTTGCTTACCTCAGAATACCTAACCCAACCTAACCTAACCATCACCGAAGTCAAAGAATTCGACATTGCCAAAATATCCACAAAAAGTTCTTATCCTACCAAACCCCACCCATCTGAACCTAACCATCACCGAAATCAATGAATTGGACATTGCGAAAATATCCACAAAACGTGCTTACCTCACAATACCTAACCCAACCTAACCTAACCATCACCGAAGTCAGAGAATTCGACATTGCCAAAATATCCACAAAAAGTTCTTATCCTACCAAACCTCACTTATCTGAACCTAACCATCACCGAAATCAAAGAATTGGACAATAATAAAATATCCACAAAACGTGCTTACCTCACAATACCTAACCCAACCTAACCTAACCATCACCGAAGTCAAAGAATTCGACATTGCCAAAATATCCACAAAAAGTTCTTATCCTACCAAACCTCACCCATCTAAACCTAACCATCACCGAAATCAATGAATTGGACATTGCAAAAATATCCACAAAACGTGCTTACCTCACAATACCTAACCCAACCTAACCTAACCATCACTAAAGTCAGAGAATCCAACATTGCCAAAATATCCACAAAAAGTTCATACCCCACCAAACCTCACCCATCTGATCCTAACCATCACCGAAATCGAAGAAATGGACATTGCCAAAATATCCACAAAACGTGCTTACCTCACTATACCTTATTCAACCTAACCTAACCATCACCGAAGTCAGAGAATTCGACATTGCCAAAATATCCACAAAAAGTTCTAATCCTACCAAACCTCACCCATCTGAACCTAACCATCACCGAAATCAAAGAATTGGACATTGATTAAATATCCACAAAACGTGCTTACCTCACAATACCTAACCCAACCTAACCTAACCATCACTGAAGTCAGAGAATCCAACATTGCCAAAATATCCACAAAAAGTTCATACCCCACCAAACCTCACCCATCTGAACCTAACCATCACCGAAATCGAAGAAATGGACATTGCCAAAATATCCACAAAACGTGCTTACCTCACTATACCTTATTCAACCTAACCTAACCATCACCAAAGTCAGAGAATTCGACATTGCCAAAATATCCACAAAAAAATCTTATCCTACCAAACCTCACCCATCTGAACCTAACCATCACCGAAATCAAAGAATTGGACATTGCAAAAATATCCACAAAACGTGCTTACCTTACAATACCTAACCCAACCTAACCTAACCATCACCGAAGTCAGAGAATTCGACATTGCCAACATATCCACAAAAAGTTCTTATCCTACCAAACCTCACTTATCTGAACCTAACCATCACCGAAATTAAAGAATTGGACAATAATAAAATATCCACAAAACGTGCTTACCTCACAATACCTAACCCAACCTAACCTAACCATCACCGAAGTCAAAGAATTCGACATTGCCAAAATATCCACAAAAAGTTCTTATCCTACCAAACCTCACCCATCTGAACCTAACCATCACTGAAATCAAAGAATTGGACATTGCCAAAATATCCACAAAACGTGCTTACCTCACTATACCTTATCCAACCTAACCTAACCATCACCGAAGTCAGAGAATTCGACATTGCCAAAATATCCACAAAAAGTTCTTATCCTACCAAACCTCACCCAATTGAACCTTACCATCACCGAAATCAAAGAATTGGACATTGCAAAAATATCCACAAAACGTGCTTACCTCACAATACCTAACCCAACCTAACCTAACCATCACTGAAGTCAGAGAATCCAACATTGCCAAAATATCCACAAAAAGTTCATACCCCACCAAACCTCACCCATCTGATCCTAACCATCACCAAAATCGAAGAAACGGACATTGCCAAAATATCCACAAAACGTGCTTACCTCTCTATACCTTATTCAACCTAACCTAACCATCACCGAAGTCAGAGAATTGGACATTGCCAAAATATCCACAAAAAGTTCTTATCCTACCAAAACTCACCCATCTGAGCCTAACCATCAACGTAATTAAAGAATTAGACATTTCCAAAATATCTACAAAACATGCTTACCCCTTAATACCTAACCCAACCTAACCTTACCATCACCGAAGTCAGAGAATTCGACATTGCCAAAATATCCACAAAAAGTTCTTATCCTACCAAACCTCACCCATCTGAACCTAACCATCACCGAAATCAAAGAATTGGACATTGATTAAATATCCACAAAACGTGCTTACCTCACAATACCTAACCCAACCTAACCTAACCATCACTGAAGTCAGAGAATCCAACATTGCCAAAATATCCACAAAAAGTTCATACCCCACCAAACCTCACCCATCTGAACCTAACCATCACCGAAATCGAAGAAATGGACATTGCCAAAATATCCACAAAACGTGTTTACCTCACTATACCTTATTCAACCTAACCTAACCATCACCAAAGTCAGAGAATTCGACATTGCCAAAATATCCACAAAAAAATCTTATCCTACCAAACCTCACCCATCTGAACCTAACCATCACCGAAATCAAAGAATTGGACATTGCAAAAATATCCACAAAACGTGCTTACCTTACAATACCTAACCCAACCTAACCTAACCATCACCGAAGTCAGAGAATTCGACATTGCCAACATATCCACAAAAAGTTCTTATCCTACCAAACCTCACTTATCTGAACCTAACCATCACCGAAATTAAAGAATTGGACAATAATAAAATATCCACAAAACGTGCTTACCTCACAATACCTAACCCAACCTAACCTAACCATCACCGAAGTCAAAGAATTCGACATTGCCAAAATATCCACAAAAAGTTCTTATCCTACCAAACCTCACCCATCTGAACCTAACCATCACTGAAATCAAAGAATTGGACATTGCCAAAATATCCACAAAACGTGCTTACCTCACTATACCTTATCCAACCTAACCTAACCATCACCGAAGTCAGAGAATTCGACATTGCCAAAATATCCACAAAAAGTTCTTATCCTACCAAACCTCACCCAATTGAACCTAACCATCACCGAAATCAAAGAATTGGACATTGCAAAAATATCCACAAAACGTGCTTACCTCACAATACCTTACCCAACCTAACCTAACCATCACTGAAGTCAGAGAATCCAACATTGCCAAAATATCCACAAAAAGTTCATACCCCACCAAACCTCACCCATCTGATCCTAACCATCACCGAAATCGAAGAAACGGACATTGCCAAAATATCCACAAAACGTGCTTACCTCTCTATACCTTATTCAACCTAACCTAACCATCACCGAAGTCAGAGAATTGGACATTGCCAAAATATCCACAAAAAGTTCTTATCCTACCAAAACTCACCCATCTGAGCCTAACCATCAACGTAATTAAAGAATTAGACATTTCCAAAATATCTACAAAACATGCTTACCCCTTAATACCTAACCCAACCTAACCTTACCATCACCGAAGTCAGAGAATTCGACATTGCCAAAATATCCACAAAAAGTTCTTATCCTACCAAACCTCACCCATCTGAGCCTAACCATCAACGTAATTAAAGAATTAGACATTTCCAAAATATCTACAAAACATGCTTACCCCTTAATACCTAACCCAACCTAACCTTACCATCACCGAAGTCAGAGAATTCGACATTGCCAAAATATCCACAAAAAGTTCTTATCCTACCAAACCGCACCCATCTGAACCTAACCATCACTGAAATCAAAGAATTGGACATTGCCAAAATATCCACAAAACGTGCTTACCTCACTATACCTTATCCAACCTAACCTAACCATCACCGAAGTCAGAGAATTCGACATTGCCAAAATATCCACAAAAAGTTCTTATCCTACCAAACCTCACCCAATTGAACCTAACCATCACCGAAATCAAAGAATTGGACATTGCAAAAATATCCACAAAACGTGCTTACCTCACAATACCTAACCCAACCTAACCTAACCATCACTGAAGTCAGAGAATCCAACATTGCCAAAATATCCACAAAAAGTTCATACCCCACCAAACCTCACCCATCTGAACCTAACCATCACCGAAATCGAAGAAACGGACATTGCCAAAATATCCACAAAACGTGCTTACCTCACTATACCTTATTCAACCTAACCTAACCATCACCGAATTCAGAGAATTCGACATTGCCAAAATATCCACAAAAAGTTCTTATCCTACCAAACCTCACCCATCTGAACCTAACTATCACCGAAATCAAAGAATTGGACATTGCAAAAATATCCACAAAAGGTGCTTACCTTACAATACCTAACCCAACCTAACCTAACCATCACCGAAGTCAAAGAATTCGACATTGCCAAAATATCCACAAAAAGTTCTTATCCTACCAAACCTCACCCATCTGAACCTTACCATCACCGAAATCAAAGAATTGGACATTAATAAAATATCCACAAAACGTGCTTACCTTACAATACCTAACCCAACCTAACCTAACCATCACCGAAGTCAGAGAATTCGACATTGCCAAAATATCCACAAAAAGTTCTTATCCTACCAAAACTCACCCATCTGAACCTAACCATCACCGAAATCAAAGAATTGGACATTGCCAAAATATCCACAAAACGTGCTTACCTCACAATACCTAACCCAACCTAACCTAACCATCACTGAAGTCAGAGAATCCAACATTGCCAAAATATCCACAAAAAGTTCATACCCCACCAAACCTCACCCATCTGAACCTAACCATCACCGAAATCGAAGAAATGGACATTGCCAAAATATCCACAAAACGTGCTTACCTCACTATACCTTATTCAACCTAACCTAACCATCACCGAAGTCAGAGAATTCGACTTTGCCAAAATATCCACAAAAAGTTCATATCCTACCAAACCTCACCCATCTGAACCTAACCATCACCGAAATCAAAGAATAAGGCATTGCCAAAATATCCACAAAACGTGCTTACCTCACAATACCTAACCCAACCTAACCTATCCATCACCGAAGTCCGAGAATTTGACATTGCCAAAATATCCACAAAAAGTTCATACCCCACCAAACCTCACCCATCTGAACCTAACCATCACCGATGTCGAAGAAATCGACATTGCCAAAATATCCACAAAACGTGCTTATCTCACTATACCTTATCCAACCTAACCTAACCATCACCGAAAATAGAGAATTCGACATTGCCAAAATATCCACAAAAAGTTCTTATCCTACCAAACCTCACCCATCTGAACCTAACCATCACCGAAATCAAAGAATTGGACATTTATTAAATATCCACAAAACGTGCTTACCTCACAATACCTAACCCAACCTAACCTAACTATCACCGAAGTCAGAGAATTCGACATTGCCAAAATATCCACAAAAAGTTCTTATCCTACCAAACCTCTCCCATCTGAACCTAACCATCACCGAAATCAAAGAATTGGACATTGCCAAAATATCCACAAAACTTGCTTACCTCAGAATACCTAACCCAACCTAACCTAACCATCACCGAAGTCAAAGAATTCGACATTGCCAAAATATCCACAAAAAGTTCTTATCCTACCAAACCCCACCCATCTGAACCTAACCATCACCGAAATCAATGAATTGGACATTATTCAACCTAACCTAACCATCACCGAAGTCAGAGAATTCGACTTTGCCAAAATATCCACAAAAAGTTCATATCCTACCAAACCTCACCCATCTGAACCTAACCATCACCGAAATCAAAGAATAAGGCATTGCCAAAATATCCACAAAACGTGCTTACCTCACAATACCTAACCCAACCTAACCTATCCATCACCGAAGTCCGAGAATTTGACATTGCCAAAATATCCACAAAAAGTTCATACCCCACCAAACCTCACCCATCTGAACCTAACCATCACCGATGTCGAAGAAATCGACATTGCCAAAATATCCACAAAACGTGCTTATCTCACTATACCTTATCCAACCTAACCTAACCATCACCGAAAATAGAGAATTCGACATTGCCAAAATATCCACAAAAAGTTCTTATCCTACCAAACCTCACCCATCTGAACCTAACCATCACTGAAATCAAAGAATTGGACATTGCCAAAATATCCACAAAACGTGCTTACCTCACTATACCTTATCCAACCTAACCTAACCATCACCGAAGTCAGAGAATTCGACATTGCCAAAATATCCACAAAAAGTTCTTATCCTACCAAACCTCACCCAATTGAACCTAACCATCACCGAAATCAAAGAATTGGACATTGCAAAAATATCCACAAAACGTGCTTACCTCACAATACCTAACCCAACCTAACCTAACCATCACTGAAGTCAGAGAATCCAACATTGCCAAAATATCCACAAAAAGTTCATACCCCACCAAACCTCACCCATCTGAACCTAACCATCACCGAAATCGAAGAAACGGACATTGCCAAAATATCCACAAAACGTGCTTACCTCACTATACCTTATTCAACCTAACCTAACCATCACCGAATTCAGAGAATTCGACATTGCCAAAATATCCACAAAAAGTTCTTATCCTACCAAACCTCACCCATCTGAACCTAACTATCACCGAAATCAAAGAATTGGACATTGCAAAAATATCCACAAAAGGTGCTTACCTTACAATACCTAACCCAACCTAACCTAACCATCACCGAAGTCAAAGAATTCGACATTGCCAAAATATCCACAAAAAGTTCTTATCCTACCAAACCTCACCCATCTGAACCTTACCATCACCGAAATCAAAGAATTGGACATTAATAAAATATCCACAAAACGTGCTTACCTTACAATACCTAACCCAACCTAACCTAACCATCACCGAAGTCAGAGAATTCGACATTGCCAAAATATCCACAAAAAGTTCTTATCCTACCAAAACTCACCCATCTGAACCTAACCATCACCGAAATCAAAGAATTGGACATTGCCAAAATATCCACAAAACGTGCTTACCTCACAATACCTAACCCAACCTAACCTAACCATCACTGAAGTCAGAGAATCCAACATTGCCAAAATATCCACAAAAAGTTCATACCCCACCAAACCTCACCCATCTGAACCTAACCATCACCGATGTCGAAGAAATCGACATTGCCAAAATATCCACAAAACGTGCTTATCTCACTATACCTTATCCAACCTAACCTAACCATCACCGAAAATAGAGAATTCGACATTGCCAAAATATCCACAAAAAGTTCTTATCCTACCAAACCTCACCCATCTGAACCTAACCATCACCGAAATCAAAGAATTGGACATTTATTAAATATCCACAAAACGTGCTTACCTCACAATACCTAACCCAACCTAACCTAACTATCACCGAAGTCAGAGAATTCGACATTGCCAAAATATCCACAAAAAGTTCTTATCCTACCAAACCTCTCCCATCTGAACCTAACCATCACCGAAATCAAAGAATTGGACATTGCCAAAATATCCACAAAACTTGCTTACCTCAGAATACCTAACCCAACCTAACCTAACCATCACCGAAGTCAAAGAATTCGACATTGCCAAAATATCCACAAAAAGTTCTTATCCTACCAAACCCCACCCATCTGAACCTAACCATCACCGAAATCAATGAATTGGACATTGCGAAAATATCCACAAAACGTGCTTACCTCACAATACCTAACCCAACCTAACCTTACCATCACCGAAGTCAGAGAATTCGACATTGCCAAAATTACCACAAAAAGTTCTTATCCTACCAAACCTCACCCATCTGATCCTAACCATCACCGAAATCAAAGAAATGGACATTGCCAAAATATCCACAAAACGTGCTTACCTCACAATACCTAACCCAACCTAACCTAACCATCACCGAAGTCAGAGAATTCGACATTGCCAAAATATCCACAAAAAGTTCTTATCCTACCAAACCTCACTTATCTGAACCTAACCATCACCGAAATCAAAGAATTGGACAATAATAAAATATCCACAAAACGTGCTTACCTCACAATACCTAACCCAACCTAACCTAACCATCACCGAAGTCAAAGAATTCGACATTGCCAAAATATCCACAAAAAGTTCTTATCCTACCAAACCTCACCCATCTGAACCTAACCATCACCGAAATCAATGAATTGGACATTGCAAAAATATCCACAAAACGTGCTTACCTCACAATACCTAACCCAACCTAACCTAACCATCACTAAAGTCAGAGAATCCAACATTGCCAAAATATCCACAAAAAGTTCATACCCCACCAAACCTCACCCATCTGATCCTAACCATCACCGAAATCGAAGAAATGGACATTGCCAAAATATCCACAAAACGTGCTTACCTCACTATACCTTATTCAACCTAACCTAACCATCACCGAAGTCAGAGAATTCGACATTGCCAAAATATCCACAAAAAGTTCTAATCCTACCAAACCTCACCCATCTGAACCTAACCATCACCGAAATTAAAGAATTGGACATTGATTAAATATCCACAAAACGTGCTTACCTCACAATACCTAACCCAACCTAACCTAACCATCACTGAAGTCAGAGAATCCAACATTGCCAAAATATCCACAAAAAGTTCATACCCCACCAAACCTCACCCATCTGAACCTAACCATCACCGAAATCAATGAATTGGACATTGCGAAAATATCCACAAAACGTGCTTACCTCACAATACCTAACCCAACCTAACCTAACCATCACTGAAGTCAGAGAATCCAACATTGCCAAAATATCCACAAAAAGTTCATACCCCACCAAACCTCACCCATCTGATCCTAACCATCACCGAAATCGAAGAAACGGACATTGCCAAAATATCCACAAAACGTGCTCACCTCTCTATACCTTATTCAACCTAACCTAACCATCACCGAAGTCAGAGAATTGGACATTGCCAAAATATCCACAAAAAGTTCTTATCCTACCAAAACTCACCCATCTGAGCCTAACCATCAACGTAATTAAAGAATTAGACATTTCCAAAATATCTACAAAACATGCTTACCCCTTAATACCTAACCCAACCTAACCTTACCATCACCGAAGTCAGAGAATTCGACATTGCCAAAATATCCACAAAAAGTTCTTATCCTACCAAACCTCACCCATCTGAGCCTAACCATCAACGTAATTAAAGAATTAGACATTTCCAAAATATCTACAAAACATGCTTACCCCTTAATACCTAACCCAACCTAACCTTACCATCACCGAAGTCAGAGAATTCGACATTGCCAAAATATCCACAAAAAGTTCTTATCCTACCAAAACTCACCCATCTGAGCCTAACCATCACCGAAATCAAAGAATAAGGCATTGCCAAAATATCCACAAAACGTGCTTACCTCACAATACCTAACCCAACCTAACCTATCCATCACCGAAGTCCGAGAATTTGACATTGCCAAAATATCCACAAAAAGTTCTTATCCTACCAAACCTCACTTATCTGAACCTAACCATCACCGAAATCAAAGAATTGGACAATGATCAAATATCCACAAAACGTGCTTACCTCACAATACCTAACGCAACCTAACCTAACCATCACCGAAGTCAAAGAATTCGACATTGCCAAAATATCCACAAAAAGTTCTTATCCTACCAAACCTCACCCATCTGAACCTAACCATCACCGAAATCAAAGAATTCGACATTGCCAAAATATCCACAAAACGTGCTTACCTCACAATACCTAACCTAACCTAACCTAACCATCACCGAAGTCAGAGAATTCAACATTGCCAAAATATCTACAAAAAGTTCATACCCCACCAAACCTCACCCATCTGAACCTAACCATCACCGAAATCGAAGAAATGGACATTGCCAAAATATCCACAAAACGTGCTTACCTCACTATACCTTATCCAACCTAACCTAACCATCACCGAAAATAGAGAATTCGACATTGCCAAAATATCCACAAAAAGTTCTTATCCTACCAAACCTCACCCAATTGAACCTAACTATCACCGAAATCAAAGAATTGGACATTGCAAAAATATCCACAAAACGTGCTTACCTCACAATACCTAACCTAACCTAAACTAACCATCACCGAAGTCAGAGAATTCGACATTGCCAAAATATCCACAAAAAGTTCTTATCCTACCAAACCTCACCCATCTGAGCCTAACCATCAACGTAATTAAAGAATTAGACATTTCCAAAATATCTACAAAACATGCTTACCCCTTAATACCTAACCCAACCTAACCTTACCATCACCGAAGACAGAGAATTCGACATTGCCAAAATATCCACAAAAAGTTCTTATCCTACCAAACCTCACCCATCTGAACCTAACCATCACCGAAATCGAAGAAATGGACATTGCTAAAATATCCACAAAACGTGCTTACCTCACTATACCTTATTCAACCTAACCTAACCATCACCAAAGTCAGAGAATTCGACATTACCAAAATATCCACAAAAAAATCTTATCCTACCAAACCTCACCCATCTGAACCTAACCATCACCGAAATCAAAGAATTGGACATTGCAAAAATATCCACAAAACGTGCTTACCTTACAATACCTAACCCAACCTAACCTAACCATCACCGAAGTCAGAGAATTCGACATTGCCAAAATATCCACAAAAAGTTCTCATCCTACCAAACCTCACTTATCTGAACCTAACCATCACCGAAATCAAAGAATTGGACAATGAAAAAATATCCACAAAACGTGCTTATCTCACAATACCTAACCCAACCTAACCTAACCATCACCGAAGTCAAAGAATTCGACATTGCCAAAATATCCACAAAAAGTTCTTATCCTACCAAACCTCACCCATCTGAACCTAACCATCACCGAAATCAAAGAATAAGGCATTGCCAAAATATCCACAAAACGTGCTTACCTCACAATACCTAACCCAACCTAACCTAACCATCACCGAAGTCAGAGAATTCGACATTGCCAACATATCCACAAAAAGTTCTTATCCTACCAAACCTCACTTATCTGATCCTAACCATCACCGAAATTAAAGAATTGGACAATAATAAAATATCCACAAAACGTGTTTACCTCACAATACCTAACCCAACCTAACCTAACCATCACCGAAGTCAAAGAATTCGACATTGCCAAAATATCCACAAAAAGTTCTTATCCTACCAAACCTCACCCATCTGAACCTAACCATCACCGAAATCAAAGAATTGGACATTGCCAAAATATCCACAAAACGTGCTTACCTCACTATACCTTATCCAACCTAACCTAACCATCACCGAAGTCAGAGAATTCGACATTGCCAAAATATCCACAAAAAGTTCTTATCCTACCAAACCTCACTTATCTGAACCTAACCGTCACCGAAATTAAAGAATTGGACAATAATAAAATATCCACAAAACGTGCTTACCTCACAATACCTAACCCAACCTAACCTAACCATCACCGAAGTCAAAGAATTCGACATTGCCAAAATATCCACAAAAAGTTCTTATCCTACCAAACCTCACCCATCTGATCCTAACCATCACCGAAATCGAAGAAACGGACATTGCCAAAATATCCACAAAACGTGCTTACCTCTCTATACCTTATTCAACCTAACCTAACCATCACCGAAGTCAGAGATTTAGACATTGCCAAAATATCCACAAAAAGTTCTTATCCTACCAAACCTCACCCATCTGAGCCTAACCATCAACGTAATTAAAGAATTAGACATTTCCAAAATATCTACAAAACATGCTTACCCCTTAATACCTAACCCAACCTAACCTTACCATCACCGAAGTCAGAGAATTCGACATTGCCAAAATATCCACAAAAAGTTCTTATCCTACCAAACCTCACCCATCTGAACCTTACCATCACCGAAATCAAAGAATTGGACATTAATAAAATATCCAAAAAACGTGCTTACCTTACAATACCTAACCCAACCTAACCTAACCATCACCGAAGTCAGAGAATTCGACATTGCCAAAATATCCACAAAAAGTTCTTATCCTACCAAACCTCACCCATCTGAGCCTAACCATCAACGATATTAAAGAATTAGACATTGCCAAAATATCTACAAAACATGCTTACCCCTTAATACCTAACCCAACCTAACCTTACCATCACCGAAGTCAGAGAATTCGACATTGCCAAAATATCCACAAAAAGTTCTTATCCTACCAAACCTCACCCAATTGAACCTAACCATCACCGAAATCAAAGAATTGGACATTGCAAAAATATCCACAAAACGTGCTTACCTCACAATACCTAACCTAACCTAACCTAACCATCACCGAAGTCAGAGAATTCGACTTTGCCAAAATATCAACAAAAATTTCTTATCCTACCAAACCTCACCCATCTGAACCTAACCATCACCGAAATCAAAGAATTGGACATTTCCAAAATATCCACAAAACGTGCTTACCTCACAATACCTAACCCAACCTAACCTAACCATCACTGAAGTCAGAGAATCCAACATTGCCAAAATATCCACAAAAAGTTCATACCCCACCAAACCTCACCCATCTGAACCTAACCATCACCGAAATCGAAAAAACGGACATTGCCAAAATATCCACAAAACGTGCTTACCTCACTATACTTTATTCAACCTAACCTAACCATCACCGAATTCAGAGAATTCGACATTGCCAAAATATCCACAAAAAGTTCTTATCCTACCAAACCTCACCCATCTGAACCTAACTATCACCGAAATCAAAGAATTGGACATTGCAAAAATATCCACAAAAGGTGCTTACCTTACAATACCTAACCCAACCTAACCTAACCATCACCGAAGTCAAAGAATTCGACATTGCCAAAATATCCACAAAAAGTTCTTATCCTACCAAACCTCACCCATCTGAACCTTACCATCACCGAAATCAAAGAATTGGACATTAATAAAATATCCACAAAACGTGCTTACCTTACAATACCTAACCCAACGTAACCTAACCATCACCGAAGTCAGAGAATTCGACATTGCCAAAATATCCACAAAAAGTTCTTATCCTACAAAACCTCACCCATCTGAACCTAACCATCACCGAAATCAAAGAATTGGACATTGCCAAAATATCCACAAAACGTGCTTACCTCACTATACTTTATCCAACTTAACCTTACCATCACCGAAATCAGAGAATTCGACATTGCCAAAATATCCACAAAAAGTTCTTATCCTACCAAACCTCACCCAATTGAACCTAACCATCACCGAAATCAAAGAATTGGACATTGCAAAAATATCCACAAAACGTGCTTACCTCACAATACCTAACCCAACCTAACCTAACCATCACTGAAGTCAGAGAATCCAACATTGCCAAAATATCCACAAAAAGTTCATACCCCACCAAACCTCACCCATCTGATCCTAACCATCACCGAAATTGAAGAAACGGACATTGCCAAAATATCCACAAAACGTGCTTACCTCTCTATACCTTATTCAACCTAACCTAACCATCACCGAAGTCAGAGAATTAGACATTGCCAAAATATCCACAAAAAGTTCTTATCCTAGCAAACCTCACCCATCTGAGCCTAACCATCAACGTAATTAAAGAATTAGACATTTCCAAAATATCTACAAAACATGCTTACCCCTTAATACCTAACCCAACCTAACCTTACCATCACCGAAGTCAGAGAATTCGACATTGCCAAAATATCCACAAAAAGTTCTTATCCTACCAAACCTCACCCATCTGAACCTTACCATCACCGAAATCAAAGAATTGGACATTAATAAAATATCCACAAAACGTGCTTACCTTACAATACCTAACCCAACCTAACCTAACCATCACCGAAGTCAGAGAATTCGACATTGCCAAAATATCCACAAAAAGTTCTTATCCTACCAAACCTCACCCATCTGAGCCTAACCATCAACGATATTAAAGAATTAGACATTGCCAAAATATCTACAAAACATGCTTACCCCTTAATACCTAACCCAACCTAACATTACCATCACCGAAGTCAGAGAATTCGACATTGCCAAAATATCCACAAAAAGTTCTTATCCTACCAAACCTCACCCAATTGAACCTAACCATCACCGAAATCAAAGAATTGGACATTGCAAAAATATCCACAAAACGTGCTTACCTCACAATACCTAACCTAACCTAACCTAACCATCACCGAAGTCAGAGAATTCGACTTTGCCAAAATATCCACAAAAATTTCTTATCCTACCAAACCTCACCCATCTGAACCTAACCATCACCGAAATCAAAGAATTGGACATTTCCAAAATATCCACAAAACGTGCTTACCTCACAATACCTAACCCAACCTAACCTAACCATCACTGAAGTCAGAGAATCCAACATTGCCAAAATATCCACAAAAAGTTCATACCCCACCAAACCTCACCCATCTGAACCTAACCATCACCGAAATCGAAGAAACGGACATTGCCAAAATATCCACAAAACGTGCTTACCTCACTATACCTTATTCAACCTAACCTAACCATCACCGAATTCAGAGAATTCGACATTGCCAAAATATCCACAAAAAGTTCTTATCCTACCAAACCTCACCCATCTGAACCTAACTATCACCGAAATCAAAGAATTGGACATTGCAAAAATATCCACAAAAGGTGCTTACCTTACAATACCTAACCCAACCTAACCTAACCATCACCGAAGTCAAAGAATTCGACATTGCCAAAATATCCACAAAAAGTTCTTATCCTAACAAACCTCACCCATCTGAACCTTACCATCACCGAAATCAAAGAATTGGACATTAATAAAATATCCACAAAACGTGCTTACCTTACAATACCTAACCCAACCTAACCTAACCATCACCGAAGTCAGAGAATTCGACATTGCCAAAATATCCACAAAAACTTCTTATCCTACCAAAACTCACCCATCTGAACCTAACCATCACCGAAATCAAAGAATTGGACATTGCAAAAAGATCCACAAAACGTGCTTACCTTACAATACCTAACCCAACCTAACCTAACCATCACCGAAGTCAGAGAATTCGACATTGCCAAAATATCCACAAAAAGTTCTTATCCTACCAAACCTCACCCATCTGAGCCTAACCATCAACGTAATTAAAGAATTAGACATTTCCAAAATATCTACAAAACATGCTTACCCCTTAATACCTAACCCAACCTAACCTTACCATCACCGAAGTCAGAGAATTCGACATTGCCAAAATATCCACAAAAAGTTCTTATCCTACCAAACCTCACCCAATTGAACCTAACCATCACCGAAATCAAAGAATTGGACATTGCAAAAATATCCACAAAACGAGCTTACCTCACAATACCTAACCCAACCTAACCTAACCATCACTGAAGTCAGAGAATCCAACATTGCCAAAATATCCACAAAAAGTTCATACCCCACCAAACCTCACCCATCTGAACCTAACCATCACCGAAATCGAAGAAATGGACATTGCCAAAATATCCACAAAACGTGCTTACCTCACTATACCTTATTCAACCTAACCTAACCATCACCGAAGTCAGAGAATTCGACTTTGCCAAAATATCCACAAAAAGTTCATATCCTACCAAACCTCACCCATCTGAACCTAACCATCACCGAAATCAAAGAATAAGGCATTGCCAAAATATCCACAAAACGTGCTTACCTCACAATACCTAACCCAACCTAACCTATCCATCACCGAAGTCCGAGAATTTGACATTGCCAAAATATCCACAAAAAGTTCTTATCCTACCAAACCTCACCCATCTGAACCTAACCATCACCGAAATCAAAGAATTGGACAATGATAAAATATCCACAAAACAGGCTTACCTCACAATACCTAACGCAACCTAACCTAACCATCACCGAAGTCAAAGAATTCGACATTGCCAAAATATCCACAAAAAGTTCTTATCCTACCAAACCTCACCCATCTGAACCTAACCATCACCGAAATCAAAGAATTGGACAATGATAAAATATCCACAAAACAGGCTTACCTCACAATACCTAACGCAACCTAACCTAACCATCACCGAAATCAAAGAATTCGACATTGCCAAAATATCCACAAAACGTGCTTACCTCACAATACCTAACCTAACCTAACCTAACCATCACCGAAGTCAGAGAATTCAACATTGCCAAAATATCTACAAAAAGTTCATACCCCACCAAACCTCACCCATCTGAACCTAACCATCACCGAAATCGAAGAAATGGACATTGCCAAAATATCCACAAAACGTGCTTACCTCACTATACCTTATCCAACCTTACCTAACCATCACCGAAAATAGAGAATTCGACATTGCCAAAATATCCACAAAAAGTTCTTATCCTACCAAACCTCACCCAATTGAACCTAACTATCACCGAAATCAAAGAATTGGACATTGCAAAAATATCCACAAAACGTGCTTACCTCACAATACCTAACCTAACCTAACCTAACCATCACCGAAGTCAGAGAATTCGACATTGCCAAAATATCCACAAAAAGTTCTTATCCTACCAAACCTCACCCATCTGAGCCTAACCATCAACGTAATTAAAGAATTAGACATTTCCAAAATATCTACAAAACATGCTTACCCCTTAATACCTAACCCAACCTAACCTTACCATCACCGAAGTCAGAGAATTCGACATTGCCAAAATATCCACAAAAAGTTCTTATCCTACCAAACCTCACCCAATTGAACCTAACCATCACCGAAATCAAAGAATTGGACATTAATAAAATATCCACAAAACGTGCTTACCTCACTATACCTTATTCAACCTAACATAACCATCACCGAAGTCAGAGAATTCGACATTGCTAAAATATCCACAAAAAGTTCTTATCCTACCAAACCTCACCCATCTGAACCTTAGCATCACCGAAATCAAAGAATTGGACATTAATAAAATATCCACAAAACGTGCTTATCTTACAATACCTAACCCAACCTAACCTAACCATCACCGAAGTCAGAGAATTCGACATTGCCAAAATATCCACAAAAAGTTCTTATCCTACCAAACCTCACCCAATTGAACCTAACCATCACCGAAATCAAAGAATTGGACATTGCAAAAATATCCACAAAACGTGCTTACCTCACAATACCTAACCTAACCTAACCTAACCATCACCGAAGTCAGAGAATTCGACATTGCCAAAATATCCACAAAAAGTTCTTATCCTACCAAACCTCACCCATCTGAACCTAACCATCACCGAAATCAAAGAATTGGACATTGCAAAAATATCCACAAAACGTGCTTACCTTACAATACCTAACCCAACCTAACCTAACCATCACCGAAGTCAGAGAATTCGACATTGCCAAAATATCCACAAAAAGTTCTTATCCTACCAAACCTCACCCATCTGAGCCTAACCATCAACGAAATTAAAGAATTAGACATTGCCAAAATATCTACAAAACATGCTTACCCCTTAAAACCTAACCAAACCTAACCTAACCATCACCGAAGTCAGAGAATTCGACATTGCCAAAATATCCACAAAAAGTTCTTATCCTACCAAACCTCACCCATCTGAACCTAACCATCACCGAAATCAAAGAATAAGGCATTGCCAAAATATCCACAAAACGTGCTTACCTCACAATACCTAACCCAACCTAACCTAACCATCACCGAAGTCAGAGAATTCGACATTGCCAACATATCCACAAAAAGTTCTTATCCTACCAAACCTCACTTATCTGAACCTAACCATCACCGAAATTAAAGAATTGGACAATAATAAAATATCCACAAAACGTGCTTACCTCACAATACCTAACCCAACCTAACCTAACCATCACCGAAGTCAAAGAATTCGACATTGCCAAAATATCCACAAAAAGTTCTTATCCTACCAAACCTCACCCATCTGAACCTAACCATCACCGAAATCAAAGAATTGGACATTGCAAAAAGATCCACAAAACGTGCTTACCTTACAATACCTAACCCAACCTAACCTAACCATCACCGAAGTCAGAGAATTCGACATTGCCAAAATATCCACAAAAAGTTCTTATCCTACCAAACCTCACCCAATTGAACCTAACCATCACCGAAATCAAAGAATTGGACATTGCAAAAATATCCACAAAACGTGCTTACCTTACAATACCTAACCCAACCTAACCTAACCATCACCGAAGTCAGAGAATTTAACATTGCCAAAATATCCACAAAAAGTTCTTATCCTACCAAACCTCACTTATCTGAACCTAACCATCACCGAAATCAAAGAATTGGACAACGATAAAATATCCACAAAACGTGCTTACCTCACAATACCTAACCCAACCTAACCTAACCATCACCGAAGTCAGAGAATTCGACATTGCCAAAATATCCACAAAAAGTTCTTATCCTACCAAACCTCACCCATCTGAGCCTAAACATCAACGAAATTAAAGAATTAGACATTGCGAAAATATCTACAAAACATGCTTACCCCTTAATACCTAACCCAACCTAACCTAACCATCACCGAAGTCAGAGAATTCGACATTGCCAAAATATCCACAAAAAGTTCTTATCCTACCAAACCTCTCCCATCTGAACCTAATTATTACCGAAATCAAAGAATTGGACATCGCCAAAATAACAACAAAACGTGCTTACCTCACAATACCTTACCCAACCTAACCTAACCATCACCGAAGTCAGAGAATTCGACATTGCCAAAATATCCACAAAAAGTTCTTATCCTACCAAACCTCACCCATCTGAACCTAACCATCACCGAAATCAAAGAATTGGACATTGCAAAAATATCCACAAAACGTGCTTACCTCACAATACCTAACCTAACCTAACCTAACCATCACCGAAGTCAGAGAATTCGACATTGCCAAAATATCCACAAAAAGCTCTTATCCTACCAAACCTCACCCATCTGAACCTAACCATCACCGAAATCAAAGAATTGGACATTGCAAAAATATCCACAAAACGTGCTTACCTTACAATACCTAACCCAACCTAACCTAACCATCACCGAAGTCAGAGAATTCGACATTGCCAAAATATCCACAAAAAGTTCTTATCCTACCAAACCTCACTTATCTGAACCTAACCATCACCGAAATCAAAGAATTGGACAATGATAAAATATCCACAAAACGTGCTTACCTCACAATACCTAACCCAACCTAACCTAACCATCACCGAAGTCAGAGAATTCGACATTGCCAAAATATCCACAAAGAGTTCTTATCCTACCAAACCTCACCCATCTGAGCCTAAACATCAACGAAATTAAAGAATTAGACATTGCGAAAATATCTACAAAACATGCTTACCCCTTAATACCTAACCCAACCTAACCTCACCATCACCGAAGTCAGAGAATTCGACATTGCCAAAATATCCACAAAAAGTTCTTATCCTACCAAACCTCTCCCATCTGAACCTAATTATTACCGAAATCAAAGAATTGGACATCGCCAAAATAACAACAAAACGTGCTTACCTCACAATACCTAACCCAACCTAACCTTACCATCACCGAAGTCAGAGAATTCGACATTGCCAAAATATCCACAAAAAGTTCTTATCCTACCAAACCTCACCCATCTGAACCTAACCATCACCGAAATCAAAGAATTGGACATTGCAAAAATATCCACAAAACGTGCTTACCTTACAATACCTAACCCAACCTAACCTAACCATCACCGAAGTCAGAGAATTCGACATTGCCAAAATATCCACAAAAAGTTCTTATCCTACCAAACCTCACCCAATTGAACCTAACCATCACCGAAATCAAAGAATTGGACATTGCAAAAATATCCACAAAACGTGCTTACCTCACAATACCTAACCTAACCTAACCTAACCATCACCGAAGTCAGAGAATTCGACATTGCCAAAATATCCACAAAAAGTTCTTATCCTACCAAACCTCACCCATCTGAACCTAACCATCACCGAAATCAAAGAATTGGACATTGCAAAAATATCCACAAAACGTGCTTACCTTACAATACCTAACCCAACCTAACCTAACCATCACCGAAGTCAGAGAATTCGACATTGCCAAAATATCCACAAAAAGTTCTTATCCTACCAAACCTCACTTATCTGAACCTAACCATCACCGAAATCAAAGAATTGGACATTGCAAAAATATCCACAAAACGTGCTTACCTTACAATACCTAACCCAACCTAACCTAACCATCACCGAAGTCAGAGAATTCGACATTGCCAAAATATCCACAAAAAGTTCTTATCCTACCAAACCTCACCCAATTGAACCTAACCATCACCGAAATCAAAGAATTGGACATTGCAAAAATATCCACAAAACGTGCTTACCTCACAATACCTAACCTAACCTAACCTAACCATCACCGAAGTCAGAGAATTCGACATTGCCAAAATATCCACAAAAAGTTCTTATCCTACCAAACCTCACCCATCTGAACCTAACCATCACCGAAATCAAAGAATTGGACATTGCAAAAATATCCACAAAACGTGCTTACCTTACAATACCTAACCCAACCTAACCTAACCATCACCGAAGTCAGAGAATTCGACATTGCCAAAATATCCACTAAAAGTTCTTATCCTACCAAACCTCACTTATCTGAACCTAACCATCACCGAAATCAAAGAATTGGACATTGCAAAAATATCCACAAAACGTGCTTACCTTACAATACCTAACCCAACCTAACCTAACCATCACCGAAGTCAGAGAATTCGACATTGCCAAAATATCCACAAAAAGTTCTTATCCTACCAAACCTCACCCATCTGAACCTAACCATCACCGAAATCAAAGAATTGGACATTGCAAAAATATCCACAAAACGTGCTTACCTTAAAATACCTAACCCAAACTAACCTAACCATCACCGAAGTCAGAGAATTCGACATTGCCAAAATATCCACAAAAAGTTCTTATCCTACCAAACCTCACCCATCTGAGCCTAAACATCAACGAAATTAAAGAATTAGACATTGCGAAAATATCTACAAAACATGCTTACCCCTTAATACCTAACCCAACCTAACCTAACCATCACCGAAGTCAGAGAATTCGACATTGCCAAAATATCCACAAAAAGTTCTTATCCTACCAAACCTCTCCCATCTGAACCTAATTATCACCGAAATCAAAGAATTGGACATCGCCAAAATAACAACAAAACGTGCTTACCTCACAATACCTAACCCAACCTAACCTAACCATCACCGAAGTCAAAGAATTCGACATTGCCAAAATATCCACAAAAAGTTCTTATCCTACCAAACCTCACCCATCTGAACCTAACCATCACCGAAATCAAAGAATTCGACATTGCCAAAATATCCACAAAACGTGCTTACCTCACAATACCAAACCTAACCTAACCTAACCATCACCGAAGTCAGAGAATTCGACATTGCCAAAATATCCACAAAAAGTTCTTATCCTACCAAACCTCACCCATCTGAGCCTAACCATCAACGAAATTAAAGAATTAGACATTGCCAAAATATCTACAAAACATGCTTACCCCTTAATACCTAACCCAACCTAACCTAACCATCACCGAAGTCAGAGAATTCGACATTGCCAAAATATCCACAAAAAGTTCATATCCTAACAAACCTCACCCATCTGAACCTAACCATCACCGAAATCAAAGAATTGGACATTGCAAAAATATCCACAAAATGTGCTTACCTTACAATACCTAACCCAACCTAACCTAACCATCACCGAAGTCAGAGAATTCGACATTGCCAAAATATCCACAAAAAGTTCTTATCCTACCAAACCTCACCCAATTGAACCTAACCATCACCGAAATCAAAGAATTGGACATTGCACAAATATCCACAAAACGTGCTAACCTCACAATACCTAACCTAACCTAACCTAACCATCACCGAAGTCAGAGAATTCGACATTGCCAAAATATCCACAAAAAGTTCTTATCCTACCAAACCTCACTTATCTGAACCTAACCATCACCGAAATCAAAGAATTGGACAATGCTAAAATATCCACAAAACGTGCTTACCTCACAATACCTAACCCAACCTAACCTAACCATCACCGAAGTCAGAGAATCCGACATTGCCAAAATATCCACAAAAAGTTCTAATCCTACCAAACCTCACCCATCTGAGCCTAAACATCAACGAAATTAAAGAATTAGACATTGCGAAAATATCTACAAAACATGCTTACCCCTTAATACCTAACCCAACCTAACCTAACCATCACCGAAGTCAGAGAATTCGACATTGCCAAAATATCCACAAAAAGTTCTTATCCTACCAAACCTCTCCCATCTGAACCTAATTATCACCGAAATCAAAGAATTGGACATCGCCAAAATAACAACAAAACGTGCTTACCTCACAATACCTAACCCAACCTAACCTAACCATCACCGAAGTCAGAGAATTCGACATTGCCAAAATATCCACAAAAAGTTCTTATCCTACCAAACCTCACCCATCTGAGCCTAACCATCAACGAAATTAAAGAATTAGACATTGCCAAAATATCTACAAGACATGCTTACCCCTTAAAACCTAACCCAACCTAACCTAACCATCACCGAAGTCAGAGAATTCGACATTGCCAAAATATCCACAAAAAGTTCTTATCCTACCAAACCTCACCCATCTGAACCTAACCATCACCGAAATCAAAGAATTGGACATTGCAAAAATATACACAAAACGTGCTTACCTCACAATACTTAACCTAACCTAACCTAACCATCACCGAAGTCAGAGAATTCGACATTGCCAAAATATCCACAAAAAGTTCTTATCCTACCAAACCTCACCCATCTGAGCCTAACCATCAACGAAATTAAAGAATTAGACATTGCCAAAATATCTACAAAACATGCTTACCCCTTAATACCTAACCCAACCTAACCTAACCATCACCGAAGTCAGAGAATTCGACATTGCCAAAATATCCACAAAAAGTTCATATCCTAAGTAACCTCATCCATCTGAACCTAACCATCACCGAAATCAAAGAAATAGGCATTGCCAAAATATCCACAAAACGTTCTTATCCTACCAAACCTCACTTATCTGAACCTAACCATCACCGAAATCAAAGAATTGGACAATGATAAAATATCCACAAAACGTGCTTACCTCACAATACCTAACCCAACCTAACCTAACCATCACCGAAGTCAAAGAATTCGACATTGCCAAAATATCCACAAAAAGTTCTTATCCTACCAAACCTCACCCATCTGAACCTAACCATCACCGAAATCAAAGAATTCGACATTGCCAAAATATCCACAAAACGTGCTTACCTCACAATACCAAACCTAACCTAACCTAACCATCACCGAAGTCAGAGAATTCGACATTGCCAAAATATCCACAAAAAGTTCTTATCCTACCAAACCTCACCCATCTGAGCCTAACCATCAACGAAATTAAAGAATTAGACATTGCCAAAATATCTACAAAACATGCTTACCCCTTAATACCTAACCCAACCTAACCTAACCATCACCGAAGTCAGAGAATTCGACATTGCCAAAATATCCACAAAAAGTTCATATCCTAACAAACCTCACCCATCTGAACCTAACCATCACCGAAATCAAAGAATTGGACATTGCAAAAATATCCACAAAACGTGCTTACCTTACAATACCTAACCCAACCTAACCTAACCATCACCGAAGTCAGAGAATTCGACATTGCCAAAATATCCACAAAAAGTTCTTATCCTACCAAACCTCACCCAATTGAACCTAACCATCACCGAAATCAAAGAATTGGACAATGCTAAAATATCCACAAAACGTGCTTACCTCACAATACCTAACCCAACCTAACCTAACCATCACCGAAGTCAAAGAATTCGACATTGCCAAAATATCCACAAAAAGTTCTTATCCTACCAAACCTCACCCATCTGAACCTAACCATCACCGAAATCGAAGAAATGGACATTGCCAACATATCCACAAAACGTGCTTACCTCACTATACCTTATCCAACCTAACCTAACCATCACCGAAAATAGAAAATTCGACATTGCCAAAATATCCACAAAAAGTTCTTATCCTACCAAACCTCACCAAATTGAACCTAACCATCACCGAAATCAAAGAATTGGACATTGCTCAAATATCCACAAAACGTGCTTACCTCACAATACCTAACCTAACCTAACCTAACCATCACCGAAGTCAGAGAATTCGACATTGCCAAAATATCCACAAAAAGTTCTTATCCTACCAAACCTCACCCATCTGAGCCTAACCATCAACGAAATTAAAGAATTAGACATTGCCAAAATATCTACAAAACATGCTTACCCCTTAAAACCTAACCCAACCTAACCTAACCATCACCGAAGTCAGAGAATTCGACATTGCCAAAATATCCACAAAAAGTTTTTATCCTACCAAACCTCACCCAATTGAACCTAACCATCACCGAAATCAAAGAATTGGACATTGCAAAAATATCCACAAAACGTGCTTACCTCACAATACCTAACCTAACCTAACCTAACCATCACCAAAGTCAGAGAATTCGACATTGCCAAAATATCCACAAAAAGTTCTTATCCTACCAAACCTCACCCATCTGAACCTAACCATCACCGAAATCAAAGAATTGGACATTGCCAAAATATCCACAAAACGTGCTTACCTCACAATACCTAACCTTACCTAACCTAACCATCACTGAAGTCAGAGAATTCAACATTGCCAAAATATCTACAAAAAGTTCATACCCCACCAAACCTCACCCGTCTGAACCTAACCATCACCGAAATCGAAGTAATGGACATTGCCAAAATATCCACAAAACGTGCTTACCTCACTAAACCTTATCCAACCTAACCTAACCATCACCGAAAATAGAGAATTCGACATTGCCAAAATATCCACAAAAAGTTCTTATCCTACCAAACCTCACCCAATTGAACCTAACCATCACCGAAATCAAAGAATTGGACATTGCAAAAATATCCGCAAAACGTGCTTACCTCACAATACCTAACCTAACCTAACCTAACCATCACCGAAGTCAGAGAATTCGACATTGCCAAAATATCCACAAAAAGTTCTTATCCTACCAAACCTCACCCATCTGAACCTAACCATCACCGAAATCAAAGAATTGGACATTGCAAAAATATCCACAAAACGTGCTTACCTTACAATACCTAACCCAACCTAACCTTACCATCACCGAAGTCAGAGAATTCGACATTGCCAAAATATCCACAAAAAGTTCTTATCCTACCAAACCTCACTTATCTGAACCTAACCATCACCCAAATCAAAGAATTGGACAATGATAAAATATCCACAAAACGTGCTTACCTCACAATACCTAACCCAACCTAACCTAACCATCACCGAAGTCAAAGAATTCGACATTGCCAAAATATCCACAAAAAGTTCTTATCCTACCAAACCTCACCCATCTGAACCTAACCATCACCGAAATCAAAGAATTCGACATTGCCAAAATATCCACAAAACGTGCTTACCTCACAATACCAAACCTAACCTAACCTAACCATCACCGAAGTCAGAGAATTCAACATTGCCAAAATATCTACAAAAAGTTCATACCCCACCAAACCTCACCCATCTGAACCTAACCATCACCGAAATCGAAGAAATGGACATTGCCAAAATATCCACAAAACGTGCTTACCTCACTATACCTTATCCAACCTAACCTAACCATCACCGAAAATAGAGAATTCGACATTGCCAAAATATCCACAAAAAGTTCTTATCCAACCAAACCTCACCCAATTGAACCTAACCATGACCGAAGTCAGAGAATTCGACATTGCCAAAATATCCACAAAAAGTTCTTATCCTACCAAACCTCACCCATCTGAGCCTAACCATCAACGAAATTAAAGAATTAGACATTGCCAAAATATCTACAAAACATGCTTACCCCTTTAAACCTAACCCAACCTAACCTAACCATCACCGAAGTCAGAGAATTCGACATTGCCAAAATATCCACAAAAAGTTCTTATCCTACCAAACCTCACCCAATTGAACCTAACCATCACCGAAATCAAAGAATTGGACATTGCAAAAATATCCAGAAAACGTGCTTACCTCACAATACCTAACCTAACCTAACCTAACCATCACCAAAGTCAGAGAATTCGACATTGCCAAAATATCCACAAAAAGTTCTTATCCTACCAAACCTCACCCATCTGAACCTAACCATCACTGAAATCAAAAAATTGGACATTGCCAAAATATCCACAAAAAGTTCATACCCCACCAAACCTCACCCATCTGAACCTAACCATCACCAAAATCAAAGAAATGGACATTGCCAAAATATCCACAAAACGTGCTTACCTCACTATACCTTATTCAACCTAACCTAACCATCACCGAAGTCAGAGAATTCAACATTGCCAAAATATCTACAAAAAGTTCATACCCCACCAAACCTCACCCATCTGAACCTAACCATCACCGAAATCGAAGAAATGGACATTGCCAAAATATCCACAAAACGTGCTTACTTCACGATACTTTATCCAACCTAACCTAACCATCACCGAATTTAGAGAATTCGACATTGCCAAAATATCCACAAAAAGTTCTTATCCTACCAAACCTCACCCATCTGAGCCTAACCATCAACGAAATTAAAGAATTAGACATTGCCAAAATATCTACAAAACATGCTTACCCCTTTATACCTAACCCAACCTAACCTAACCATCACCGAAGTCAGAGAATTCGACATTGCCAAAATATCCACAAAAAGTTCTTATCCTACCAAACCTCACCCAATTGAACCTAACCATCACCGAAATCAAAGAATTGGACATTGCAAAAATATCGACAAAACGTGCTTACCTTAAAATACCTAACCCAACCTAACCTAACCATCACCGAAGTCAGAGAATTCGACATTGCCAAAATATCCACAAAAAGTTCTTATCCTACCAAACCTCACTTATCTGAACCTAACCATCACCGAAATCAAAGAATTGGACAATGATAAAATATCCACAAAACGTGCTTACCTCACAATACCTAACCCAACCTAACCTAACCATCACCGAAGTCAAAGAATTCGACATTGCCAAAATATCCACAAAAAGTTCTTATCCTACCAAACCTCACCCATCTGAACCTAACCATCACCGAAATCAAAGAATTCGACATTGCCAAAATATCCACAAAACGTGCTTACCTCACAATACCAAACCTAACCTAACCTAACCATCACCGAAGTCAGAGAATTCAACATTGCCAAAATATCTACAAAAAGTTCATACCCCACCAAACCTTACCCATCTGAACCTAACCATCACCGAAATCGAAGAAATGGACATTGCCAAAATATCCACAAAACGTGCTTACCTCACTATACCTTATCCAACCTAACCTAACCATCACCGAAAATAGAGAATTCGACATTGCCAAAATATCCACAAAAAGTTCTTATCCAACCAAACCTCACCCAATTGAACCTAACCATGACCGAAGTCAGAGAATTCGACATTGCCAAAATATCCACAAAAAGTTCTTATCCTACCAAACCTCACCCATCTGAGCCTAACCATCAACGAAATTAAAGAATTAGACATTGCCAAAATATCTACAAAACATGCTTACCCCTTAACACCTAACCCAACCTAACCTAACCATCACCGAAGTCAGAGAATTCGACATTGCCAAAATATCCACAAAAAGTTCTTATCCTACCAAACCTCACCCAATTGAACCTAACCATCACTGAAATCAAAGAATTGGACATTGCAAAAATATCCAGAAAACGTGCTTACCTCACAATACCTAACCTAACCTAACCTAACCATCACCAAAGTCAGAGAATTCGACATTGCCAAAATATCCACAAAAAGTTCTTATCCTACCAAACCTCACCCATCTGAACCTAACCATCACCGAAATCAAAGAATTGGACATTGCCAAAATATCCACAAAACGTGCTTACCTCACAATATCTAACCCAACCTAACCTAACCATCACTGAAGTCAGAGAATCCAACATTGCCAAAATATCCACAAAAAGTTCATACCCCACCAAACCTCACCCATCTGAACCTAACCATCACCGAAATCGAAGAAATAGACATTGCCAAAATATCCACGAAACGTGCTTACCTCACTATACCTTATTCAACCTAACCTAACCATCACCGAAGTCAGAGAATTCAACATTGCCAAAATATCTACAAAAGTTCATACCCCACCAAACCTCACCCATCTGAACCTAACCATCACCGAAATCGAAGAAATGGACATTGACAAAATATCCACAAAACGTGCTTACTTCACTATACCTTATCCAATCTAACCTTACCATCACCGAATTTAGAGAATTCGACATTGCCAAAATATCCACAAAAAGTTCTTATCCTACCAAACCTCACCCATCTGAGCCTAACCATCAACGAAATTAAAGAATTAGACATTGCCAAAATATCTACAAAACATGCTTACCCCTTTATACCTAACCCAACCTAACCTAACCATCACCGAAGTCAGAGAATTCGACATTGCCAAAATATCCACAAAAAGTTTTTATCCTACCAAACCTCACCCAATTGAACCTAACCATCACCGAAATCAAAGAATTGGACATTGCAAAAATATACACAAAACGTGCTTACCTCACAATACCTAACCTAACCTAACCTAACCATCACCAAAGTCAGAGAATTCGACATTGCCAAAATATCCACAAAAAGTTCTTATCCTACCAAACCTCACCCATCTGAACCTTACCATCACCGAAATCAAAGAATTGGACATTGCCAAAATATCCACAAAACGTGCTTACCTCACAATACCTAACCTAACCTAACCTAACCATCACTGAAGTCAGAGAATTCAACATTGCCAAAATATCTACAAAAAGTTCATACCCCACCAAACCTCACCCGTCTGAACCTAACCATCACCGAAATCGAAGTAATGGACATTGCCAAAATTTCCACAAAACGTGCTTACCTCACTAAACCTTATCCAACCTAACCTTACCATCACCGAAAATAGAGAATTCGACATTGCCAAAATATCCACAAAAAGTTCTTATCCTACCAAACCTCACCCAATTGAACCTAACCATCACCGAAATCAAAGAATTGGACATTGCAAAAATATCCACAAAACGTGCTTACCTCACAATACCTAACCTAACCTAACCTAACCATCACCGAAGTCAGAGAATTCGACATTGCCAAAATATCCACAAAAAGTTCTTATCCTACCAAACCTCACCCATCTGAACCCAACCATCACCGAAATCAAAGAATTGGACATTGCAAAAATATCCACAAAACGTGCTTACCTTACAATACCTAACCCAACCTAACCTAACCATCACCGAAGTCAGAGAATTCGACATTGCCAAAATATCCATAAAAAGTTCTTATCCTACCAAACCTCACTTATCTGAACCTAACCATCACCGAAATCAAATAATTGGACAATGATAAAATATCCACAAAACGTGCTTACCTCACAATACCTAACCCAACCTAACCTAACCATCACCGAAGTCAAAGAATTCGACATTGCCAAAATATCCACAAAAAGTTCTTATCCTACCAAACCTCACCCATCTGAGCCTAACCATCACCGAAATCAAAGAATTCGACATTGCCAAAATATCCACAAAACGTGCTTACCTCACAATACCAAACCTAACCTAACCTAACCATCACCGAAGTCAGAGAATTCAACATTGCCAAAATATCTACAAAAAGTTCATACCCCACCAAACCTCACCCATCTGAACCTAACCATCACCGAAATCGAAGAAATGGACATTGCCAAAATATCCACAAAACGTGCTTACCTCACTATACCTTATCCAACCTAACCTAACCATCACCGAAAATAGAGAATTCGACATTGCCAAAATATCCACAAAAAGTTCTTATCCAACCAAACCTCACCCAATTGAACCTAACCATGACCGAAGTCAGAGAATTCGACATTGCCAAAATATCCACAAAAAGTTCTTATCCTACCAAACCTCACCCATCTGAGCCTTACCATCAACGAAATTAAAGAATTAGACATTGCCAAAATATCTACAAAACATGCTTACCCCTTTAAACCTAACCCAACCTAACCTAACCATCACCGAAGTCAGAGAATTCGACATTGCCAAAATATCCACAAAAAGTTCTTATCCTACCAAACCTCACCCAATTGTACCTAACCAACACCGAAATCAAAGAATTGGACATTGCAAAAATATCCAGAAAACGTGCTTACCTCACAATACCTAACCTAACCTAACCTAACCATCACCAAAGTCAGAGAATTCGACATTGCCAAAATATCTACAAAAAGTTCATACCCCACCAAACCTCACCCATCTGAACCTAACCATCACCGAAATCGAAGAAATGGACATTGCCAAAATATCCACAAAACGTGCTTACTTCACGATACTTTATCCAACCTAACCTAACCATCACCGAATTTAGAGAATTCGACATTGCCAAAATATCCACAAAAAGTTCTTATCCTACCAAACCTCACCCATCTGAGCCTAACCATCAACGAAATTAAAGAATTAGACATTGCCAAAATATCTACAAAACATGCTTACCCCTTTATACCTAACCCAACCTAACCTAACCATCACCGAAGTCAGAGAATTCGACATTGCCAAAATATCCACAAAAAGTTCTTATCCTACCAAACCTCACCCAATTGAACCTAACCATCACCGAAATCAAAGAATTGGACATTGCAAAAATATCGACAAAACGTGCTTACCTTAAAATACCTAACCCAACCTAACCTAACCATCACCGAAGTCAGAGAATTCGACATTGCCAAAATATCCACAAAAAGTTCTTATCCTACCAAACCTCACTTATCTGAACCTAACCATCACCGAAATCAAAGAATTGGACAATGATAAAATATCCACAAAACGTGCTTACCTCACAATACCTAACCCAACCTAACCTAACCATCACCGAAGTCAAAGAATTCGACATTGCCAAAATATCCACAAAAAGTTCTTATCCTACCAAACCTCACCCATCTGAACCTAACCATCACCGAAATCAAAGAATTCGACATTGCCAAAATATCCACAAAACGTGCTTACCTCACAATACCAAACCTAACCTAACCTAACCATCACCGAAGTCAGAGAATTCAACATTGCCAAAATATCTACAAAAAGTTCATACCCCACCAAACCTTACCCATCTGAACCTAACCATCACCGAAATCGAAGAAATGGACATTGCCAAAATATCCACAAAACGTGCTTACCTCACTATACCTTATCCAACCTAACCTAACCATCACCGAAAATAGAGAATTCGACATTGCCAAAATATCCACAAAAAGTTCTTATCCAACCAAACCTCACCCAATTGAACCTAACCATGACCGAAGTCAGAGAATTCGACATTGCCAAAATATCCACAAAAAGTTCTTATCCTACCAAACCTCACCCATCTGAGCCTAACCATCAACGAAATTAAAGAATTAGACATTGCCAAAATATCTACAAAACATGCTTACCCCTTAACACCTAACCCAACCTAACCTAACCATCACCGAAGTCAGAGAATTCGACATTGCCAAAATATCCACAAAAAGTTCTTATCCTACCAAACCTCACCCAATTGAACCTAACCATCACTGAAATCAAAGAATTGGACATTGCAAAAATATCCAGAAAACGTGCTTACCTCACAATACCTAACCTAACCTAACCTAACCATCACCAAAGTCAGAGAATTCGACATTGCCAAAATATCCACAAAAAGTTCTTATCCTACCAAACCTCACCCATCTGAACCTAACCATCACCGAAATCAAAGAATTGGACATTGCCAAAATATCCACAAAACGTGCTTACCTCACAATATCTAACCCAACCTAACCTAACCATCACTGAAGTCAGAGAATCCAACATTGCCAAAATATCCACAAAAAGTTCATACCCCACCAAACCTCACCCATCTGAACCTAACCATCACCGAAATCGAAGAAATAGACATTGCCAAAATATCCACGAAACGTGCTTACCTCACTATACCTTATTCAACCTAACCTAACCATCACCGAAGTCAGAGAATTCAACATTGCCAAAATATCTACAAAAGTTCATACCCCACCAAACCTCACCCATCTGAACCTAACCATCACCGAAATCGAAGAAATGGACATTGACAAAATATCCACAAAACGTGCTTACTTCACTATACCTTATCCAACCTAACCTTACCATCACCGAATTTAGAGAATTCGACATTGCCAAAATATCCACAAAAAGTTCTTATCCTACCAAACCTCACCCATCTGAGCCTAACCATCAACGAAATTAAAGAATTAGACATTGCCAAAATATCTACAAAACATGCTTACCCCTTTATACCTAACCCAACCTAACCTAACCATCACCGAAGTCAGAGAATTCGACATTGCCAAAATATCCACAAAAAGTTTTTATCCTACCAAACCTCACCCAATTGAACCTAACCATCACCGAAATCAAAGAATTGGACATTGCAAAAATATACACAAAACGTGCTTACCTCACAATACCTAACCTAACCTAACCTAACCATCACCAAAGTCAGAGAATTCGACATTGCCAAAATATCCACAAAAAGTTCTTATCCTACCAAACCTCACCCATCTGAACCTTACCATCACCGAAATCAAAGAATTGGACATTGCCAAAATATCCACAAAACGTGCTTACCTCACAATACCTAACCTAACCTAACCTAACCATCACTGAAGTCAGAGAATTCAACATTGCCAAAATATCTACAAAAAGTTCATACCCCACCAAACCTCACCCGTCTGAACCTAACCATCACCGAAATCGAAGTAATGGACATTGCCAAAATTTCCACAAAACGTGCTTACCTCACTAAACCTTATCCAACCTAACCTTACCATCACCGAAAATAGAGAATTCGACATTGCCAAAATATCCACAAAAAGTTCTTATCCTACCAAACCTCACCCAATTGAACCTAACCATCACCGAAATCAAAGAATTGGACATTGCAAAAATATCCACAAAACGTGCTTACCTCACAATACCTAACCTAACCTAACCTAACCATCACCGAAGTCAGAGAATTCGACATTGCCAAAATATCCACAAAAAGTTCTTATCCTACCAAACCTCACCCATCTGAACCCAACCATCACCGAAATCAAAGAATTGGACATTGCAAAAATATCCACAAAACGTGCTTACCTTACAATACCTAACCCAACCTAACCTAACCATCACCGAAGTCAGAGAATTCGACATTGCCAAAATATCCATAAAAAGTTCTTATCCTACCAAACCTCACTTATCTGAACCTAACCATCACCGAAATCAAATAATTGGACAATGATAAAATATCCACAAAACGTGCTTACCTCACAATACCTAACCCAACCTAACCTAACCATCACCGAAGTCAAAGAATTCGACATTGCCAAAATATCCACAAAAAGTTCTTATCCTACCAAACCTCACCCATCTGAGCCTAACCATCACCGAAATCAAAGAATTCGACATTGCCAAAATATCCACAAAACGTGCTTACCTCACAATACCAAACCTAACCTAACCTAACCATCACCGAAGTCAGAGAATTCAACATTGCCAAAATATCTACAAAAAGTTCATACCCCACCAAACCTCACCCATCTGAACCTAACCATCACCGAAATCGAAGAAATGGACATTGCCAAAATATCCACAAAACGTGCTTACCTCACTATACCTTATCCAACCTAACCTAACCATCACCGAAAATAGAGAATTCGACATTGCCAAAATATCCACAAAAAGTTCTTATCCAACCAAACCTCACCCAATTGAACCTAACCATGACCGAAGTCAGAGAATTCGACATTGCCAAAATATCCACAAAAAGTTCTTATCCTACCAAACCTCACCCATCTGAGCCTTACCATCAACGAAATTAAAGAATTAGACATTGCCAAAATATCTACAAAACATGCTTACCCCTTTAAACCTAACCCAACCTAACCTAACCATCACCGAAGTCAGAGAATTCGACATTGCCAAAATATCCACAAAAAGTTCTTATCCTACCAAACCTCACCCAATTGTACCTAACCAACACCGAAATCAAAGAATTGGACATTGCAAAAATATCCAGAAAACGTGCTTACCTCACAATACCTAACCTAACCTAACCTAACCATCACCAAAGTCAGAGAATTCGACATTGCCAAAATATCCACAAAAAGTTCTTATCCTACCAAACCTCACCCATCTGAACCTAACCATCACCGAAATCAAAGAATTGGACATTGCCAAAATATCCACAAAACGTGCTTACCTCACAATATCTAACCCAACCTAACCTAACCATCACTGAAGTCAGAGAATCCAACATTGCCAAAATATCCACAAAAAGTTCATACCCCACCAAACCTCACCCATCTGAACCTAACCATCACCGAAATCGAAGAAATGGACATTGCCAAAATATCCACAAAACGTGCTTACCTCACTATACCTTATTCAACCTAACCTAACCATCACCGAAGTCAGAGAATTCAACATTGCCAAAATATCTACAAAAAGTTCATACCCCACCAAACCTCACCCATCTGAACCTAACCATCACCGAAATCGAAGAAATGGACATTGCCAAAATATCCACAAAACGTGCTTACTTCACTATACCTTATCCAACCTAACCTAACCATCACCGAATTTAGAGAATTCGACATTGCCAAAATATCCACAAAAAGTTCTTATCCTACTAAACCTCACCCATCTGAGCCTAACCATCAACGAAATTAAAGAAATAGAGATTGCCAAAATATCTACAAAACATGCTTACCCCTTTATACCTAACCCAACCTAACCTAACCATCACCGAAGTCAGAGAATTCGACATTGCCAAAATATCCACAAAAAGTTCTTATCCTACCAAACCTCACCCAATTGAACCTAACCATCACCGAAATCAAAGAATTGGACATTGCAAAAATATCCACAAAACGTGCTTACCTCACAATACCTAACCTAACCTAACCTTACCATCACCGAAGTCAGAGAATTCGACATTGCCAAAATATCCACAAAAAGTTCTTATCCTACCAAACCTCACCCATCTGAACCTAACCATCACCGAAATCAAAGAATTGGACATTGCAAAAATATCCACAAAACGTGCTTACCTTACAATACCTAACCCAACCTAACCTAACCATCACCGAAGTCAGAGAATTCGACATTGCCAAAATATCCACAAAAAGTTCTTATCCTACCAAACCTCACTTATCTGAACCTAACCATCACCGAAATCAAAGAATTGGACAATGATAAAATATCCACAAAACGTGCTTACCTCACAATACCTAACCCAACCTAACCTAACCATCACCGAAGTCAAAGAATTCGACATTGCCAAAATATCCACAAAAAGTTCTTATCCTACCAAACCTCACCCATCTGAACCTAACCATCACCGAAATCAAAGAATTCGACATTGCCAAAATATCCACAAAACGTGCTTACCTCACAATACCAAACCTAACCTAACCTAACCATCACCGAAGTCAGAGAATTCAACATTGCCAAAATATCTACAAAAAGTTCATACCCCACCAAACCTCACCCATCTGAACCTAACCATCACCGAAATCGAAGAAATGGACATTGCCAAAATATCCACAAAACGTGCTTACCTCACTATACCTTATCCAACCTAACCTAACCATCACCGAAAATAGAGAATTCGACATTGCCAAAATATCCACAAAAAGTTCTTATCCAACCAAACCTCACCCAATTGAACCTAACCATGACCGAAGTCAGAGAATTCGACATTGCCAAAATATCCACAAAAAGTTCTTATCCTACCAAACCTCACCCATCTGAGCCTAACCATCAACGAAATTAAAGAATTAGACATTGCCAAAATATCTACAAAACATGCTTACCCCTTTATACCTAACCCAACCTAACCTAACCATCACCGAAGTCAGAGAATTCGACATTGCCAAAATATCCACAAAAAGTTTTTATCCTACCAAACCTCACCCAATTGAACCTAACCATCACCGAAATCAAAGAATTGGACATTGCAAAAATATCCACAAAACGTGCTTACCTCACAATACCTAACCTAACCTAACCTAACCATCACCAAAGTCAGAGAATTCGACATTGCCAAAATATCCACAAAAAGTTCTTATCCTACCAAACCTCACCCATCTGAACCTTACCATCACCGAAATCAAAGAATTGGACATTGCCAAAATATCCACAAAACGTGCTTACCTCACAATACCTAACCTAACCTAACCTAACCATCACTGAAGTCAGAGAATTCAACATTGCCAAAATATCTACAAAAAGTTCATACCCCACCAAACCTCACCCGTCTGAACCTAACCATCACCGAAATCGAAGTAATGGACATTGCCAAAATATCCACAAAACGTGCTTACCTCACTAAACCTTATCCAACCTAACCTTACCATCACCGAAAATAGAGAATTCGACATTGCCAAAATATCCACAAAAAGTTCTTATCCTACCAAACCTCACCCAATTGAACCTAACCATCACCGAAATCAAAGAATTGGACATTGCAAAAATATCCACAAAACGTGCTTACCTCACAATACCTAACCTAACCTAACCTAACCATCACCGAAGTCAGAGAATTCGACATTGCCAAAATATCCACAAAAAGTTCTTATCCTACCAAACCTCACCCATCTGAACCTAACCATCACCGAAATCAAAGAATTGGACATTGCAAAAATATCCACAAAACGTGCTTACCTTACAATACCTAACCCAACCTAACCTAACCATCACCGAAGTCAGAGAATTCGACATTGCCAAAATATCCACAAAAAGTTCTTATCCTACCAAACCTCACTTATCTGAACCTAACCATCACCGAAATCAAATAATTGGACAATGATAAAATATCCACAAAACGTGCTTACCTCACAATACCTAACCCAACCTAACCTAACCATCACCGAAGTCAAAGAATTCGACATTGCCAAAATATCCACAAAAAGTTCTTATCCTACCAAACCTCACCCATCTGAGCCTAACCATCACCGACATCAAAGAATTCGACATTGCCAAAATATCCACAAAACGTGCTTACCTCACAATACCAAACCTAACCTAACCTAACCATCACCGAAGTCAGAGAATTCAACATTGCCAAAATATCTACAAAAAGTTCATACCCCACCAAACCTCACCCATCTGAACCTAACCATCACCGAAATCGAAGAAATGGACATTGCCAAAATATCCACAAAACGTGCTTACTTCACTATACCTTATCCAACCTAACCTAACCATCACCGAATTTAGAGAATTCGACATTGCCAAAATATCCACAAAAAGTTCTTATCCTACTAAACCTCACCCATCTGAGCCTAACCATCAACGAAATTAAAGAATTAGACATTGCCAAAATATCTACAAAACATGCTTACCCCTTTATACCTAACCCAACCTAACCTAACCATCACCGAAGTCAGAGAATTCGACATTGCCAAAATATCCACAAAAAGTTCTTATCCTACCAAACCTCACCCAATTGAACCTAACCATCACCGAAATCAAAGAATTGGACATTGCAAAAATATCCACAAAACGTGCTTACCTCACAATACCTAACCTAACCTAACCTAACCATCACCGAAGTCAGAGAATTCGACATTGCCAAAATATCCACAAAAAGTTCTTATCCTACCAAACCTCACCCATCTGAACCTAACCATCACCGAAATCAAAGAATTGGACATTGCAAAAATATCCACAAAACGTGCTTACCTCACAATATCTAACCCAACCTAACCTAACCATCACTGAAGTCAGAGAATCCAACATTGCCAAAATATCCACAAAAAGTTCATACCCCACCAAACCTCACCCATCTGAACCTAACCATCACCGAAATCGAAGAAATGGACATTGCCAAAATATCCACAAAACGTGCTTACCTCACTATACCTTATTCAACCTAACCTAACCATCACCGAAGTCAGAGAATTCAACATTGCCAAAATATCTACAAAAAGTTCATACCCCACCAAACCTCACCCATCTGAACCTAACCATCACCGAAATCGAAGAAATGGACATTGCCAAAATATCCACAAAACGTGCTTACTTCACTATACCTTATCCAACCTAACCTAACCATCACCGAATTTAGAGAATTCGACATTGCCAAAATATCCACAAAAAGTTCTTATCCTACTAAACCTCACCCATCTGAGCCTAACCATCAACGAAATTAAAGAATTAGACATTGCCAAAATATCTACAAAACATGCTTACCCCTTTATACCTAACCCAACCTAACCTAACCATCACCGAAGTCAGAGAATTCGACATTGCCAAAATATCCACAAAAAGTTCTTATCCTACCAAACCTCACCCAATTGAACCTAACCATCACGGAAATCAAAGAATTGGACATTGCAAAAATATCCACAAAACGTGCTTACCTCACAATACCTAACCTAACCTAACCTAACCATCACCGAAGTCAGAGAATTCGACATTGCCAAAATATCCACAAAAAGTTCTTATCCTACCAAACCTCACCCATCTGAACCTAACCATCACCGAAATCAAAGAATTGGACATTGCAAAAATATCCACAAAACGTGCTCACCTTACAATACCTAACCCAACCTAACCTAACCATCACCGAAGTCAGAGAATTCGACATTGCCAAAATATCCACAAAAAGTTCTTATCCTACCAAACCTCACTTATCTGAACCTAACCATCACCGAAATCAAAGAATTGGACAATGATAAAATATCCACAAAACGTGCTTACCTCACAATACCTAACCCAACCTAACCTAACCATCACCGAAGTCAAAGAATTCGACATTGCCAAAATATCCACAAAAAGTTCTTATCCTACCAAACCTCACCCATCTGAACCTAACCATCACCGAAATCAAAGAATTCGACATTGCCAAAATATCCACAAAACGTGCTTACCTCACAATACCAAACCTAACCTAACCTAACCATCACCGAAGTCAGAGAATTCAACATTGCCAAAATATCTACAAAAAGTTCATACCCCACCAAACCTCACCCATCTGAACCTTACCATCACCGAAATCGAAGAAATGGACATTGCCAAAATATCCACAAAACGTGCTTACCTCACTATACCTTATCCAACCTAACCTAACCATCACCGAAAATAGAGAATTCGACATTGCCAAAATATCCACAAAAAGTTCTTATCCAACCAAACCTCACCCAATTGAACCTAACCATGACCGAAGTCAGAGAATTCGACATTGCCAAAATATCCACAAAAAGTTCTTATCCTACCAAACCTCACCCATCTGAGCCTAACCATCAACGAAATTAAAGAATTAGACATTGCCAAAATATCTACAAAACATGCTTACCCCTTAAAACCTAACCCAACCTAACCTAACCATCACCGAAGTCAGAGAATTCGACATTGCCAAAATATCCACAAAAAGTTCTTATCCTGCCAAACCTCACCCAATTGAACCTAACCATCACCGAAATCAAAGAATTGGACATTGCAAAAATATCCAGAAAACGTGCTTACCTCACAATACCTAACCTAACCTAACCTAACCATCACCAAAGTCAGAGAATTCGACATTGCCAAAATATCCACAAAAATTTCTTATCCTACCAAACCTCACCCATCTGAACCTAACCATCACAAAAATCAAAGAATTGGACATTGCCAAAATATCCACAAAACGTGCTTACCTCACAATATCTAACCCAACCTAACCTAACCATCACTGAAGTCAGAGAATCCAACATTGCCAAAATATCCACAAAAAGTTCATACCCCACCAAACCTCACCCATCTGAACCTAACCATCACCGAAATCGAAGAAATGGACATTGCCAAAATATCCACAAAACGTGCTTACCTCACTATACCTTATTCAACCTAACCTAACCATCACCGAAGTCAGAGAATTCAACATTGCCAAAATATCTACAAAAAGTTCATACCCCACCAAACCTCACCCATCTGAACCTAACCATCACCGAAATCGAAGAAATGGACATTGCCAAAATATCCACAAAACGAGCTTACTTCACTATACCTTATCCAACCTAACCTAACCATCACCGAATTTAGAGAATTCGACATTGCCAAAATATCCACAAAAAGTTCTTATCCTACCAAACCTCACCCATCTGAGCCTAACCATCAACGAAATTAAAGAATTAGACATTGCCAAAATATCTACAAAACATGCTTACCCCTTTATACCTAACCCAACCTAACCTAACCATCACCGAAGTCAGAGAATTTGACATTGCCAAAATATCCACAAAAAGTTCTTATTCTACCAAACCTCACCCAATTGAACCTAACCATCACCGAAATCAAAGAATTGGACATTGCAAAAATATCCACAAAACGTGCTTATCTCACTATACTTTATCCAACCTAACCTAACCATCACCGAAAATAGAGAATTCGACATTGCCAAAATATCCACAAAAAGTTCTTATCGTACCAAACCTCACCCATCTGAACCTAACCATCACCGAAATCAAAGAATTGGACATTAATTAAATATCTACAAAACGTGCTTTCCTCACAATACCTAACCCAACCTAACCTAACTATCACCGAAGTCAGAGAATTCGACATTGCCAAAATATCCACAAAAAGTTCTTATCCTACCAAACCTCACCCATCTGAGCCTAACCATCAACGAAATTAAAGAATTAGACATTGCCAAAATATCTACAAAACATGCTTACCCCTTAATACCTAACCTAACCTAACCTAACCATCACCGAAGTCAGAGGAATCGACATTGCTAAAATATCCACAAAAAGTTCTTATCCTACCAAACCTCACCCATCTGAACCTAACCATCACCGAAATCAAAGAATAAGGCATTGTCAAAATATCCACAAAACGTGCTTACCTCACAATACCTAACCCAACCTAACCTAACCATCACCGAAGTCAAAGAATTCGACATTGCCAAAATATCCACAAAAAGTTCTTATCCTACCAAACCTCACCCATCTGAACCTAACCATCACCGAAATCAAAGAATTGGACATTGCCAAAAAATCCACAAAACGTGCTTACCTCACTATACCTAATCCAACCTAACCTAACCATCACCGAAGTCAGAGAATTCGACATTGCCAAAATATCCACAAAAAGTTCTTATCCTACCAAACCTCACCCATCTGAACCTAACCATCACCGAAATCAAAGAATTAGGCTTTGCCAAAATATCCACAAAACGTGCTTACCTCACAATACCTAACCCAACCTAACCTAACCATCACCGAAGTCAGAGAATTCGACATTGCCAAAATATCCACAAAAAGTTCTTATCCTACCAAACCTCAATTATCTGAACCTTACCATCACCGAAATTAAAGAATTGGCAATAATAAAATATCCACAAAACGTGCTTACCTCACAATACCTAACCCAACCTAACCTAACCATCACCGAAGTCAAAGAATTCGACATTGCCAAAATATCCACAAAAAGTTCTTATCCTACCAAACCTCACCCATCTGAACCTAACCATCACCGAAATCAAAGAATTGGACATTGCCAAAATATCCACAAAACGTGCTTACCTCACTATACCTTATCCAACCTAACCTAACCATCACCGAAGTCAGAGAATTCGACATTGCCAAAATATCCACAAAAAGTTCTTATCCTACCAAACCTCACCCATCTGAACCTAACCATCACCGAAATCAAAGAATTAGGCATTGCCAAAATATCCACAAAACGTGCTTACCTCACAATACCTAACCCAACCTAACCTAACCATCACCGAAGTCAGAGAATTCGACATTGCCAAAATATCCACAAAAAGTTCTTATCCTACCAAACCTCACTTATCTGAACCTAACCATCACCGAAATCAAAGAATTGGACATTGCGAAAATATACACAAAACGTGCTTACCTTACAATACCTAAACCAACCTAACTTTACCATCACCGAAGTCAGAGAATTCGACATTGCCAAAATATCCACAAAAAGTTCTTATCTTACCAAACCTCACCCATCTGAGCCTAACCATCAACGAAATTAAAGAATTAGACATTGCCAAAATATCTACAAAACATGCTTACCCCTTAAAACCTAACCCAACCTAACCTAACCATCACCGAAGTCAGAGAATTCGACATTGCCAAAATATCCACAAAAAGTTCTTATCCTACCAAACCTCACCCATCTGAACCTAACCATCACCGAAATCAAAGAATAAGGCATTGCCAAAATATCCACAAAACGTGCTTACCTCACAATACCTAACCCAACCTAACCTAACCATCATCGAAGTCAGAGAATTCAACATTGCCAACATATCCACAAAAAGTTCTTATCCTACCAAACCTCACTTATCTGAACCTAACCATCACCGAAATTAAAGAATTGGACAATAATAAAATATCCACAAATCGTGCTTTCCTCACAATACCTAACCCAACCTAACCTAACCATCACCGAAGTCAAAGAATTCGACATTGCCAAAATATCCACAAAAAGTTCTTATCCTACCAAACCTCACCCAATTGAACCTAACCATCACCGAAATCAAAGAATTGGACATTGCAAAAATATCCACAAAACGTGCTTACCTCACAATACCTAACCTAACCTAACCTAACTATCACCGAAGTCAGAGAATTCAACATTGCCAAAATATCCACAAAAAGTTCATACCCCACCAAACCTCACCCATCTGAACCTAACCATCACCGAAGTCGAAGAAATGGACATTGCCAAAATCTCCACAAAACGTGCTTATCTCACTATACTTTATCCAACCTAACCTAACTATCACCGAAAATAGAGAATTCGACATTGCCAAAATATCCACAAAAAGTTCTTATCGTACCAAACCTCACCCATCTGAACCTAACCATCACCGAAATCAATGAATTGGACATTAATTAAATATCCACAAAACGTGCTTTCCTCACAATACCTAACCCAACCTAACCTAACTATCACCGAAGTCAGAGAATTCGACATTGCCAAAATATCCACAAAAAGTTCTTATCCTACCAAACCTCACCCATCTGAGCCTAACCATCAACGAAATTAAAGAATTAGACATTGCCAAAATATCTACAAAACATGCTTACCCCTTAATACCTAACCCAACCTAACCTAACCATCACCGAAGTCAGAGAATTCGACATTGCTAAAATATCCACAAAAAGTTCTTATCCTACCAAACCTCACCCATCTGAACCTAACCATCACCGAAATCAAAGAATAAGGCATTGCCAAAATATCCACAAAACGTGCTTACCTCACAATACCTAACCCAACCTAACCTAACCATCACCGAAGTCAGAGAATTCGACATTGCCAACATATCCACAAAAAGTTCTTATCCTACCAAACCTCACTTATCTGAACCTAACCATCACCGAAATTAAAGAATTGGACAATAATAAAATATCCACAAAACGTGCTTACCTCACAATACCTAACCCAACCTAACCTAACCATCACCGAAGTCAGAGAATTCGACATTGCCAAAATATCCACAAAAAGTTCTTATCCTACCAAACCTCACCCATCTGAACCTAACCATCACCGAAATCAAAGAATAAGCATTGCAAAAATATCCACAAAACGTGCTTACCTCACAATACCTAACCCAACCTAACCTAACCATCACCGAAGTCAGAGAATTCGACATTGCCAAAATATCCACAAAAAGTTCTTATCCTACCAAACCTCACTTATCTGAACCTAACCATCACCGAAATCAAAGAATTGGACAATGATAAAATATCCACAAAACGTGCTTACCTCACAATACCTAACCCAACCTAACCTAACCATCACCGAAGTCAAAAAATTCGACATTGCCAAAATATCCACAAAAAGTTCTTATCCTACCAAACCTCACCCATCTGAACCTAACCATCACCGAAATCAAAGAATTCGACATTGCCAAAATATCCACAAAACGTGCTTACCTCGTTATACCTTATCCAACCTAACCTAACCATCACCGAAAATAGAGAATTCGACATTGCCAAAATATCCACAAAAAGTTCTTATCCTACCAAACCTCACCCAATTGAACCTAACCATGACCGAAGTCAGAGAATTCGACATTGCCAAAATATCCACAAAAAGTTCTTATCCTACCAAACCTCACCCATCTGAGCCTAACTATCAACGAAATTAAAGAATTAGACATTGCCAAAATATCTACAAAACATGCTTACCCCTTAAAACCTAACCCAACCTAACCTAACCATCACCGAAGTCAGAGAATTCGACATTGCCAAAATATCCACAAAAAGTTCTTATCCTACCAAACCTCACCCATCTGAGTCTAACCATCAACGAAATTAAAGAATTAGACATTGCCAAAATATCTACAAAACATGCTTACCCCTTAAAACCTAACCCAACCTAACCTAACCATCACCGAAGTCAGAGAATTCGACATTGCCAAAATATCCACAAAAAGTTCTTATCCTACCAAACCTCACCCATCTGAACCTAACCATCACCGAAATCAAAGAATAAGGCATTGCCAAAATATCCACAAAACGTGCTTACCTCACAATACCTAACCCAACCTAACCTAACCATCACCGAAGTCAGAGAATTCGACATTGCCAACATATCCACAAAAAGTTCTTATCCTACCAAACCTCACTTATCTGAACCTAACCATCACCGAAATTAAAGAATTGGACAATAATAAAATATCCACAAAACGTGCTTACCTCACAATACCTAACCCAACCTAACCTAACCATCACCGAAGTCAAAGAATTCGACATTGCCAAAATATCCACAAAAAGTTCTTATCCTACCAAACCTCACCCATCTGAACCTAACCATCACCGAAATCAAAGAATTGGACATTGCCAAAATATCCACAAAACGTGCTTACCTCACAATATCTAACCCAACCTATCCTAACCATCACTGAAGTCAGAAAATCCAACATTGCCAAAATATCCACAAAAAGTTCTTATCCTACCAAACCTCACCCATCTGAACCTAACCATCACCGAAATCAAAGAATAAGGCATTGCCAAAATATCCACAAAACGTGCTTACCTCACAATACCTAACCCAACCTAACCTAACCATCACCGAAGTCAAAGAATTTTACATTGCCAACATATCCACAAAAAGTTCTTATCCTACCAAACCTCACTTATCTGAACCTAACCATCACCGAAATTAAAGAATTGGACAATAATAAAATATCCACAAAACGTGCTTACCTCACAATACCTAACCCAACCTAACCTAACCATCACCGAAGTCAAAGAATTCGACATTGCCAAAATATCCACAAAAAGTTCTTATCCTACCAAACCTCACCCATCTGAACCTAACCATCACCGAAATCAAAGAATTCGACATTGCCAAAATATCCACAAAACGTGCTTACCTCACAATACCAAACCTAACCTAACCTTACCATCACCGAAGTCAGAGAATTCAACATTGCCAAAATATCTACAAAAAGTTCATACCCCACCAAACCTCACCCATCTGAACCTAACCATCACCGAAATCGAAGAAATGGACATTGCCAAAATATCCACAAAACGTGCTTACCTCACTATACCTTATCCAACCTAACCTAACCATCACCGAAAATAGAGAATTCGACATTGCCAAAATATCCACAAAAAGTTCTTATCCTACCAAACCTCACCCAATTGAACCTAACCATGACCGAAGTCAGAGAATTCGACATTGCCAAAATATCCACAAAAAGTTCTTATCCTACCAAACCTCACCCATCTGAGCCTAACCATCAACGAAATTAAAGAATTAGACATTGCCAAAAAATCTACAAAACATGCTTACCCCTTAAAACCTAACCCAACCTAACCTAACCATCACCGAAGTCAGAGAATTCGACATTGCCAAAATATCCACAAAAAGTTCTTATCCTACCAAACCTCACCCATCTGAACCTAACCATCACCGAAATCAAAGAATTGGACATTGCCAAAATATCCACAAAACGTGCTTACCTCACAATATCTAACCCAACCTAACCTAACCATCACTGAAGTCAGAGAATCCAACATTGCCAAAATATCCACAAAAAGTTCTTATCCTACCAAACCTCACCCATCTGAACCTAACCATCACCGAAATCAAAGAATAAGGCATTGCCAAAATATCCACAAAACGTGCTTACCTCACAATACCTAACCCAACCTAACCTTACCATCACCGAAGTCAGAGAATTCGACATTGCCAACATATCCACAAAAAGTTCTTATCCTACCAAACCTCACTTATCTGAACCTAACCATCACCGAAATTAAAGAATTGGACAATATTAAAATATCCACAAATTGTGCTTACCTCACAATACCTAACCCAACCTAACCTAACCATCACCGAAGTCAAAGAATTCGACATTGCCAAAATATCCACAAAAAGTTCTTATCCTACCAAACCTCACCCATCTGAACCTAACCATCACCGAAATCTAAGAATTGGACATTGCCAAAATATCCACAAAACGTGCTTACCTCACAATATCTAACCCAACCTAACCTAACCATCACTGAAGTCAGAGAATCCAACATTGCCAAAATATCCACAAAAAGTTCATACCCCACCAAACCTCACCCATCTGAACCTAACCATCACCGAAATTAAAGAATAAGGCATTGCCAAAATATCCACAAAACGTGCTTACCTCACAATACCTAACCCAACCTAACCTAACCATCACCGAAGTCAGAGAATTCGACATTGCCAACATATCCACAAAAAGTTCTTATCCTACCAAACCTCACTTATCTGAACCTCACCATCACCGAAATTAAGGAATTGGACAATAATAAAATATCTACAAAACGTGCTTACCTCACAATATCTAACCCAACCTAACCTAACCATCACTGAAGTCAGAGAATCCAACATTGCCAAAATATCCACAAAAAGTTCATACCCCACCAAACCTCACCCATCTGAACCTAACCATCACCGAAATCAAAGAATTGGACATTGCAAAAATATCCACAAAACGTTCTTACCTCACAATACCTAACCTAACCTAACCTAACCATCACCGAAGTCAGAGAATTCGATATTGCCAAAATATCCACAAAAAGTTCTTATCCTACCAAACCTCACCCAATTGAACCTAACCATCACCGAAATCAAAGAATTGGACATTGCAAAAATATCCACAAAACGTGCTTACCTCACAATACCTAACCTTACCTAACCTAACTATCACCGAAGTCAGAGAATTCAACATTGCCAAAATATCCACAAAAAGTTCATACCCCACCAAACCTCACCCATCTGAACCTAACCATCACCGAAGTCGAAGAAATGGACATTGCCAAAATATCCACAAAACGTGCTTATCTCACTATACTTTATCCAACCTAACCTCACCATCACCGAAAATAGAGAATTCGACATTGCCAAAATATCCACAAAATGTTCTTATCGTACCAAACCTCACCCATCTGAACCTAATCATCACCGAAATCAAAGAATTGGACATTAATTAAATATCCACAAAACGTGCTTTCCTCACAATACCTAACCCAACCTAACCTAACTATCACCGAAGTCAGAGAATTCGACATTGCCAAAATATCCACAAAAAGTTCTTATCCTACCAAACCTCACCCATCTGAGCCTAACCATCAACGAAATTAAAGAATTAGACATTGCCAAAATATCTACAAAACATGCTTACCCCTTAAAACCTAACCCAACCTAACCTAACCATCACCGAAGTCAGAGAATTCGACATTGCCAAAATATCCACAAAAAGTTTTTATCCTACCAAACCTCACCCAATTGAACCTAACCATCACCGAAATCAAAGAATTGGACATTGCAAAAATATCCACAAAACGTGCTTACCTCACAATACCTAACCTAACCTAACCTAACCATCACCAAAGTCAGAGAATTCGACATTGCCAAAATATCCACAAAAAGTTCTTATCCTACCAAACCTCACCCATCTGAACCTAACCATCACCGAAATCAAAGAATTGGACATTGCCAAAATATCCACAAAACGTGCTTACCTCACAATACCTAACCTAACCTAACCTAACCATCACTGAAGTCAGAGAATTCAACATTGCCAAAATATCTACAAAAAGTTCATACCCCACCAAACCTCACCCGTCTGAACCTAACCATCACCGAAATCGAAGTAATGGACATTGCCAAAATATCCACAAAACGTGCTAACTTCACTAAACCTTATCCAACCTAACCTAACCATCACCGAAAAAAGAGAATTCGACATTGCCAAAATATCCACAAAAAGTTCTTATCCTACCAAACCTCACCCAATTGAACCTAACCATCACCGAAATCAAAGAATTGGACATTGCAAAAATATCCGCAAAACGTGCTTACCTCACAATACCTAACCTAACCTAACCTAACCATCACCGAAGTCAGAGAATTCGACATTGCCAAAATATCCACAAAAAGTTCTTATCCTACCAAACCTCACCCATCTGAACCTAACCATCACCGAAATCAAAGAATTGGACATTGCAAAAATATCCACAAAACGTGCTTACCTTACAATACCTAACCCAACCTAACCTAACCATCACCGAAGTCAGAGAATTCGACATTGCCAAAATATCCACAAAAAGTTCTTATCCTACCAAACCTCACCCATCTGAACCTAACCATCACCGAAATCAAAGAATTGGACATTGCCAAAATATCCACAAAACGTGCTTACCTCACAATATCTAACCCAACCTAACCTAACCATCACTGAAGTCAGAGAATCCAACATTGCCAAAATATCCACAAAAAGTTCATACCCCACCAAACCTCACCCATCTGAACCTAACCATCACCGAAATCAAAGAATAAGGCATTGCCAAAATATCCACAAAACGTGCTTACCTCACAATACCTAACCCAACCTAACCTAACCATCACCGAAGTCAGAGAATTCGACATTGCCAACATATCCACAAAAAGTTCTTATCCTACCAAACCTCACTTATCTGAACCTCACCATCACCGAAATTAAAGAATTGGACAATAATAAAATATCTACAAAACGTGCTTACCTCACAATATCTAACCCAACCTAACCTAACCATCACTGAAGTCAGAGAATCCAACATTGCCAAAATATCCACAAAAAGTTCATACCCCACCAAACCTCACCCATCTGAACCTAACCATCACCGAAATCAAAGAATTAGACATTGCCAAAATATCTACAAAACATGCTTACCCCTTAAAACCTAACCCAACCTAACCTAACCATCACCGAAGTCAGAGAATTCGACATTGCCAAAATATCCACAAAAAGTTCTTATCCTACCAAACCTCACCCATCTGAACCTAACCATCACCGAAATCAAATAATAAGGCATTGCCAAAATATCCACAAAACGTGCTTACCTCACAATACCTAACCCAACCTAACCTAACCATCGCCGAAGTCAGAGAATTCGACATTGCCAACATATCCACAAAAAGTTCTTATCCTACCAAACCTCACTTATCTGAACCTAACCATCACCGAAATTAAAGAATTGGACAATAATAAAATATCCACAAAACGTGCATACCACACAATACCTAACCCAACCTAACCTAACCATCACCGAAGTCAAAGAATTCGACATTGCCAAAATATCCACAAAAAGTTCTTATCCTACCAAACCTCACCCATCTGAACCTAACCATCACCGAAATCAAAGAATTGGACATTGCCAAAATATCCACAAAACGTGCTTACCTCACAATATCTAACCCAACCTAACCTAACCATCACTGAAGTCAGAGAATCCAACATTGCCAAAATATCCACAAAAAGTTCTTATCCTACCAAACCTCACCCATCTGAACCTAACCATCACCGAAATCAAAGAATAAGGCATTGCCAAAATATCCACAAAACGTGCTTACCTCACAATACCTAACCCAACCTAACCTTACCATCACCGAAGTCAGAGAATTCGACATTGCCAACATATCCACAAAAAGTTCTTATCCTACCAAACCTCACTTATCTGAACCTAACCATCACCGAAATTAAAGAATTGGACAATATTAAAATATCCACAAATTGTGCTTACCTCACAATACCTAACCCAACCTAACCTAACCATCACCGAAGTCAAAGAATTCGACATTGCCAAAATATCCACAAAAAGTTCTTATCCTACCAAACCTCACCCATCTGAACCTAACCATCACCGAAATCTAAGAATTGGACATTGCCAAAATATCCACAAAACGTGCTTACCTCACAATATCTAACCCAACCTAACCTAACCATCACTGAAGTCAGAGAATCCAACATTGCCAAAATATCCACAAAAAGTTCATACCCCACCAAACCTCACCCATCTGAACCTAACCATCACCGAAATTAAAGAATAAGGCATTGCCAAAATATCCACAAAACGTGCTTACCTCACAATACCTAACCCAACCTAACCTAACCATCACCGAAGTCAGAGAATTCGACATTGCCAACATATCCACAAAAAGTTCTTATCCTACCAAACCTCACTTATCTGAACCTCACCATCACCGAAATTAAGGAATTGGACAATAATAAAATATCTACAAAACGTGCTTACCTCACAATATCTAACCCAACCTAACCTAACCATCACTGAAGTCAGAGAATCCAACATTGCCAAAATATCCACAAAAAGTTCATACCCCACCAAACCTCACCCATCTGAACCTAACCATCACCGAAATCAAAGAATTGGACATTGCAAAAATATCCACAAAACGTGCTTACCTCACAATACCTAACCTAACCTAACCTAACCATCACCGAAGTCAGAGAATTCGATATTGCCAAAATATCCACAAAAAGTTCTTATCCTACCAAACCTCACCCAATTGAACCTAACCATCACCGAAATCAAAGAATTGGACATTGCAAAAATATCCACAAAACGTGCTTACCTCACAATACCTAACCTTACCTAACCTAACTATCACCGAAGTCAGAGAATTCAACATTGCCAAAATATCCACAAAAAGTTCATACCCCACCAAACCTCACCCATCTGAACCTAACCATCACCGAAGTCGAAGAAATGGACATTGCCAAAATATCCACAAAACGTGCTTATCTCACTATACTTTATCCAACCTAACCTCACCATCACCGAAAATAGAGAATTCGACATTGCCAAAATATCCACAAAATGTTCTTATCGTACCAAACCTCACCCATCTGAACCTAATCATCACCGAAATCAAAGAATTGGACATTAATTAAATATCCACAAAACGTGCTTTCCTCACAATACCTAACCCAACCTAACCTAACTATCACCGAAGTCAGAGAATTCGACATTGCCAAAATATCCACAAAAAGTTCTTATCCTACCAAACCTCACCCATCTGAGCCTAACCATCAACGAAATTAAAGAATTAGACATTGCCAAAATATCTACAAAACATGCTTACCCCTTAAAACCTAACCCAACCTAACCTAACCATCACCGAAGTCAGAGAATTCGACATTGCCAAAATATCCACAAAAAGTTTTTATCCTACCAAACCTCACCCAATTGAACCTAACCATCACCGAAATCAAAGAATTGGACATTGCAAAAATATCCACAAAACGTGCTTACCTCACAATACCTAACCTAACCTAACCTAACCATCACCAAAGTCAGAGAATTCGACATTGCCAAAATATCCACAAAAAGTTCTTATCCTACCAAACCTCACCCATCTGAACCTAACCATCACCGAAATCAAAGAATTGGACATTGCCAAAATATCCACAAAACGTGCTTACCTCACAATACCTAACCTAACCTAACCTAACCATCACTGAAGTCAGAGAATTCAACATTGCCAAAATATCTACAAAAAGTTCATACCCCACCAAACCTCACCCGTCTGAACCTAACCATCACCGAAATCGAAGTAATGGACATTGCCAAAATATCCACAAAACGTGCTAACCTCACTAAACCTTATCCAACCTAACCTAACCATCACCGAAAAAAGAGAATTCGACATTGCCAAAATATCCACAAAAAGTTCTTATCCTACCAAACCTCACCCAATTGAACCTAACCATCACCGAAATCAAAGAATTGGACATTGCAAAAATATCCGCAAAACGTGCTTACCTCACAATACCTAACCTAACCTAACCTAACCATCACCGAAGTCAGAGAATTCGACATTGCCAAAATATCCACAAAAAGTTCTTATCCTACCAAACCTCACCCATCTGAACCTAACCATCACCGAAATCAAAGAATTGGACATTGCCAAAATATCCACAAAACGTGCTTACCTCACAATATCTAACCCAACCTAACCTAACCATCACTGAAGTCAGAGAATCCAACATTGCCAAAATATCCACAAAAAGTTCATACCCCACCAAACCTCACCCATCTGAACCTAACCATCACCGAAATTAAAGAATTGGACAATAATAAAATATCCACAAAACGTGCATACCACACAATACCTAACCCAACCTAACCTAACCATCACCGAAGTCAAAGAATTCGACATTGCCAAAATATCCACAAAAAGTTCTTATCCTACCAAACCTCACCCATCTGAACCTAACCATCACCGAAATCAAAGAATTGGACATTGCCAAAATATCCACAAAACGTGCTTACCTCACAATATCTAACCCAACCTAACCTAACCATCACTGAAGTCAGAGAATCCAACATTGCCAAAATATCCACAAAAAGTTCTTATCCTACCAAACCTCACCCATCTGAACCTAACCATCACCGAAATCAAAGAATAAGGCATTGCCAAAATATCCACAAAACGTGCTTACCTCACAATACCTAACCCAACCTAACCTTTCCATCACCGAAGTCAGAGAATTCGACATTGCCAACATATCCACAAAAAGTTCTTATCCTACCAAACCTCACTTATCTGAACCTAACCATCACCGAAATTAAAGAATTGGACAATATTAAAATATCCACAAATTGTGCTTACCTCACAATACCTAACCCAACCTAACCTAACCATCACCGAAGTCAAAGAATTCGACATTGCCAAAATATCCACAAAAAGTTCTTATCCTACCAAACCTCACCCATCTGAACCTAACCATCACCGAAATCTAAGAATTGGACATTGCCAAAATATCCACAAAACGTGCTTACCTCACAATATCTAACCCAACCTAACCTAACCATCACTGAAGTCAGAGAATCCAACATTGCCAAAATATCCACAAAAAGTTCATACCCCACCAAACCTCACCCATCTGAACCTAACCATCACCGAAATCAAAGAATAAGGCATTGCCAAAATATCCACAAAACGTGCTTACCTCACAATACCTAACCCAACCTAACCTAACCATCACCGAAGTCAGAGAATTCGACATTGCCAACATATCCACAAAAAGTTCTTATCCTACCAAACCTCACTTATCTGAACCTCACCATCACCGAAATTAAAGAATTGGACAATAATAAAATATCTACAAAACGTGCTTACCTCACAATATCTAACCCAACCTAACCTAACCATCACTGAAGTCAGAGAATCCAACATTGCCAAAATATCCACAAAAAGTTCATACCCCACCAAACCTCACCCATCTGAACCTAACCATCACCGAAATCAAAGAATTAGACATTGCCAAAATATCTACAAAACATGCTTACCCCTTAAAACCTAACCCAACCTAACCTAACCATCACCGAAGTCAGAGAATTCGACATTGCCAAAATATCCACAAAAAGTTCTTATCCTACCAAACCTCACCCATCTGAACCTAACCATCACCGAAATCAAATAATAAGGCATTGCCAAAATATCCACAAAACGTGCTTACCTCACAATACCTAACCCAACCTAACCTAACCATCGCCGAAGTCAGAGAATTCGACATTGCCAACATATCCACAAAAAGTTCTTATCCTACCAAACCTCACTTATCTGAACCTAACCATCACCGAAATTAAAGAATTGGACAATAATAAAATATCCACAAAACGTGCATACCACACAATACCTAACCCAACCTAACCTAACCATCACCGAAGTCAAAGAATTCGACATTGCCAAAATATCCACAAAAAGTTCTTATCCTACCAAACCTCACCCATCTGAACCTAACCATCACCGAAATCAAAGAATTGGACATTGCCAAAATATCCACAAAACGTGCTTACCTCACAATATCTAACCCAACCTAACCTAACCATCACTGAAGTCAGAGAATCCAACATTGCCAAAATATCCACAAAAAGTTCTTATCCTACCAAACCTCACCCATCTGAACCTAACCATCACCGAAATCAAAGAATAAGGCATTGCCAAAATATCCACAAAACGTGCTTACCTCACAATACCTAACCCAACCTAACCTTACCATCACCGAAGTCAGAGAATTCGACATTGCCAACATATCCACAAAAAGTTCTTATCCTACCAAACCTCACTTATCTGAACCTAACCATCACCGAAATTAAAGAATTGGACAATATTAAAATATCCACAAATTGTGCTTACCTCACAATACCTAACCCAACCTAACCTAACCATCACCGAAGTCAAAGAATTCGACATTGCCAAAATATCCACAAAAAGTTCTTATCCTACCAAACCTCACCCATCTGAACCTAACCATCACCGAAATCTAAGAATTGGACATTGCCAAAATATCCACAAAACGTGCTTACCTCACAATATCTAACCCAACCTAACCTAACCATCACTGAAGTCAGAGAATCCAACATTGCCAAAATATCCACAAAAAGTTCATACCCCACCAAACCTCACCCATCTGAACCTAACCATCACCGAAATTAAAGAATAAGGCATTGCCAAAATATCCACAAAACGTGCTTACCTCACAATACCTAACCCAACCTAACCTAACCATCACCGAAGTCAGAGAATTCGACATTGCCAACATATCCACAAAAAGTTCTTATCCTACCAAACCTCACTTATCTGAACCTCACCATCACCGAAATTAAGGAATTGGACAATAATAAAATATCTACAAAACGTGCTTACCTCACAATATCTAACCCAACCTAACCTAACCATCACTGAAGTCAGAGAATCCAACATTGCCAAAATATCCACAAAAAGTTCATACCCCACCAAACCTCACCCATCTGAACCTAACCATCACCGAAATCAAAGAATTGGACATTGCAAAAATATCCACAAAACGTGCTTACCTCACAATACCTAACCTAACCTAACCTAACCATCACCGAAGTCAGAGAATTCGATATTGCCAAAATATCCACAAAAAGTTCTTATCCTACCAAACCTCACCCAATTGAACCTAACCATCATCGAAATCAAAGAATTGGACATTGCAAAAATATCCACAAAACGTGCTTACCTCACAATACCTAACCTTACCTAACCTAACTATCACCGAAGTCTGAGAATTCAACATTGCCAAAATATCCACAAAAAGTTCATACCCCACCAAACCTCACCCATCTGAACCTAACCATCACCGAAGTCGAAGAAATGGACATTGCCAAAATATCCACAAAACGTGCTTATCTCACTATACTTTATTCAACCTAACCTCACCATCACCGAAAATAGAGAATTCGACATTGCCAAAATATCCACAAAATGTTCTTATCGTACCAAACCTCACCCATCTGAACCTAATCATCACCGAAATCAAAGAATTGGACATTAATTAAATATCCACAAAACGTGCTTTCCTCACAATACCTAACCCAACCTAACCTAACTATCACCGAAGTCAGAGAATTCGACATTGCCAAAATATCCACAAAAAGTTCTTATCCTACCAAACCTCACCCATCTGAGCCTAACCATCAACGAAATTAAAGAATTAGACATTGCCAAAATATCTACAAAACATGCTTACCCCTTAAAACCTAACCCAACCTAACCTAACCATCACCGAAGTCAGAGAATTCGACATTGCCAAAATATCCACAAAAAGTTTTTATCCTACCAAACCTCACCCAATTGAACCTAACCATCACCGAAATCAAAGAATTGGACATTGCAAAAATATCCACAAAACGTGCTTACCTCACAATACCTAACCTAACCTAACCTAACCATCACCAAAGTCAGAGAATTCGACATTGCCAAAATATCCACAAAAAGTTCTTATCCTACCAAACCTCACCCATCTGAACCTAACCATCACCGAAATCAAAGAATTGGACATTGCCAAAATATCCACAAAACGTGCTTACCTCACAATACCTAACCTAACCTAACCTAACCATCACTGAAGTCAGAGAATTCAACATTGCCAAAATATCTACAAAAAGTTCATACCCCACCAAACCTCACCCGTCTGAACCTAACCATCACCGAAATCGAAGTAATGGACATTGCCAAAATATCCACAAAACGTGCTAACCTCACTAAACCTTATCCAACCTAACCTAACCATCACCGAAAAAAGAGAATTCGACATTGCCAAAATATCCACAAAAAGTTCTTATCCTACCAAACCTCACCCAATTGAACCTAACCATCACCGAAATCAAAGAATTGGACATTGCAAAAATATCCGCAAAACGTGCTTACCTCACAATACCTAACCTAACCTAACCTAACCATCACCGAAGTCAGAGAATTCGACATTGCCAAAATATCCACAAAAAGTTCTTATCCTACCAAACCTCACCCATCTGAACCTAACCATCACCGAAATCAAAGAATTGGACATTGCAAAAATATCCACAAAACGTGCTTACCTTACAATACCTAACCCAACCTAACCTAACCATCACCGAAGTCAGAGAATTCGACATTGCCAAAATATCCACAAAAAGTTCTTATCCTACCAAACCTCACCCATCTGAACCTAACCATCACCGAAATCAAAGAATTGGACATTGCCAAAATATCCACAAAACGTGCTTACCTCACAATATCTAACCCAACCTAACCTAACCATCACTGAAGTCAGAGAATCCAACATTGCCAAAATATCCACAAAAAGTTCATACCCCACCAAACCTCACCCATCTGAACCTAACCATCACCGAAATTAAAGAATTGGACAATAATAAAATATCCACAAAACGTGCATACCACACAATACCTAACCCAACCTAACCTAACCATCACCGAAGTCAAAGAATTCGACATTGCCAAAATATCCACAAAAAGTTCTTATCCTACCAAACCTCACCCATCTGAACCTAACCATCACCGAAATCAAAGAATTGGACATTGCCAAAATATCCACAAAACGTGCTTACCTCACAATATCTAACCCAACCTAACCTAACCATCACTGAAGTCAGAGAATCCAACATTGCCAAAATATCCACAAAAAGTTCTTATCCTACCAAACCTCACCCATCTGAACCTAACCATCACCGAAATCAAAGAATAAGGCATTGCCAAAATATCCACAAAACGTGCTTACCTCACAATACCTAACCCAACCTAACCTTACCATCACCGAAGTCAGAGAATTCGACATTGCCAACATATCCACAAAAAGTTCTTATCCTACCAAACCTCACTTATCTGAACCTAACCATCACCGAAATTAAAGAATTGGACAATATTAAAATATCCACAAATTGTGCTTACCTCACAATACCTAACCCAACCTAACCTAACCATCACCGAAGTCAAAGAATTCGACATTGCCAAAATATCCACAAAAAGTTCTTATCCTACCAAACCTCACCCATCTGAACCTAACCATCACCGAAATCTAAGAATTGGACATTGCCAAAATATCCACAAAACGTGCTTACCTCACAATATCTAACCCAACCTAACCTAACCATCACTGAAGTCAGAGAATCCAACATTGCCAAAATATCCACAAAAAGTTCATACCCCACCAAACCTCACCCATCTGAACCTAACCATCACCGAAATTAAAGAATAAGGCATTGCCAAAATATCCACAAAACGTGCTTACCTCACAATACCTAACCCAACCTAACCTAACCATCACCGAAGTCAGAGAATTCGACATTGCCAACATATCCACAAAAAGTTCTTATCCTACCAAACCTCACTTATCTGAACCTCACCATCACCGAAATTAAGGAATTGGACAATAATAAAATATCTACAAAACGTGCTTACCTCACAATATCTAACCCAACCTAACCTAACCATCACTGAAGTCAGAGAATCCAACATTGCCAAAATATCCACAAAAAGTTCATACCCCACCAAACCTCACCCATCTGAACCTAACCATCACCGAAATCAAAGAATTGGACATTGCAAAAATATCCACAAAACGTGCTTACCTCACAATACCTAACCTTACCTAACCTAACTATCACCGAAGTCAGAGAATTCAACATTGCCAAAATATCCACAAAAAGTTCATACCCCACCAAACCTCACCCATCTGAACCTAACCATCACCGAAGTCGAAGAAATGGACATTGCCAAAATATCCACAAAACGTGCTTATCTCACTATACTTTATCCAACCTAACCTCACCATCACCGAAAATAGAGAATTCGACATTGCCAAAATATCCACAAAATGTTCTTATCGTACCAAACCTCACCCATCTGAACCTAATCATCACCGAAATCAAAGAATTGGACATTAATTAAATATCCACAAAACGTGCTTTCCTCACAATACCTAACCCAACCTAACCTAACTATCACCGAAGTCAGAGAATTCGACATTGCCAAAATATCCACAAAAAGTTCTTATCCTACCAAACCTCACCCATCTGAGCCTAACCATCAACGAAATTAAAGAATTAGACATTGCCAAAATATCTACAAAACATGCTTACCCCTTAAAACCTAACCCAACCTAACCTAACCATCACCGAAGTCAGAGAATTCGACATTGCCAAAATATCCACAAAAAGTTTTTATCCTACCAAACCTCACCCAATTGAACCTAACCATCACCGAAATCAAAGAATTGGACATTGCAAAAATATCCACAAAACGTGCTTACCTCACAATACCTAACCTAACCTAACCTAACCATCACCAAAGTCAGAGAATTCGACATTGCCAAAATATCCACAAAAAGTTCTTATCCTACCAAACCTCACCCATCTGAACCTAACCATCACCGAAATCAAAGAATTGGACATTGCCAAAATATCCACAAAACGTGCTTACCTCACAATACCTAACCTAACCTAACCTAACCATCACTGAAGTCAGAGAATTCAACATTGCCAAAATATCTACAAAAAGTTCATACCCCACCAAACCTCACCCGTCTGAACCTAACCATCACCGAAATCGAAGTAATGGACATTGCCAAAATATCCACAAAACGTGCTAACCTCACTAAACCTTATCCAACCTAACCTAACCATCACCGAAAAAAGAGAATTCGACATTGCCAAAATATCCACAAAAAGTTCTTATCCTACCAAACCTCACCCAATTGAACCTAACCATCACCGAAATCAAAGAATTGGACATTGCAAAAATATCCGCAAAACGTGCTTACCTCACAATACCTAACCTAACCTAACCTAACCATCACCGAAGTCAGAGAATTCGACATTGCCAAAATATCCACAAAAAGTTCTTATCCTACCAAACCTCACCCATCTGAACCTAACCATCACCGAAATCAAAGAATTGGACATTGCAAAAATATCCACAAAACGTGCTTACCTTACAATACCTAACCCAACCTAACCTAACCATCACCGAAGTCAGAGAATTCGACATTGCCAAAATATCCACAAAAAGTTCTTATCCTACCAAACCTCACCCATCTGAACCTAACCATCACCGAAATCAAAGAATTGGACATTGCCAAAATATCCACAAAACGTGCTTACCTCACAATATCTAACCCAACCTAACCTAACCATCACTGAAGTCAGAGAATCCAACATTGCCAAAATATCCACAAAAAGTTCATACCCCACCAAACCTCACCCATCTGAACCTAACCATCACCGAAATCAAAGAATAAGGCATTGCCAAAATATCCACAAAACGTGCTTACCTCACAATACCTAACCCAACCTAACCTAACCATCACCGAAGTCAGAGAATTCGACATTGCCAACATATCCACAAAAAGTTCTTATCCTACCAAACCTCACTTATCTGAACCTCACCATCACCGAAATTAAAGAATTGGACAATAATAAAATATCTACAAAACGTGCTTACCTCACAATATCTAACCCAACCTAACCTAACCATCACTGAAGTCAGAGAATCCAACATTGCCAAAATATCCACAAAAAGTTCATACCCCACCAAACCTCACCCATCTGAACCTAACCATCACCGAAATCAAAGAATTGGACATTGCAAAAATATCCACAAAACGTGCTTACCTCACAATACCTAACCTAACCTAACCTAACCATCACCGAAGTCAGAGAATTCGATATTGCCAAAATATCCACAAAAAGTTCTTATCCTACCAAACCTCACCCATCTGAACCTAACCATCACTGAAGTCAGAGAATTCAACATTGCCAAAATATCTACAAAAAGTTCATACCCCACCAAACCTCACCCGTCTGAACCTAACCATCACCGAAATCGAAGTAATGGACATTGCCAAAATATCCACAAAACGTGCTTACCTCACTAAACCTTATCCAACCTAACCTAACCATCACCGAAAATAGAGAATTCGACATTGCCAAAATATCCACAAAAAGTTCTTATCCTACCAAACCTCACCCAATTGAACCTAACCATCACCGAAATCAAAGAATTGGACATTGCAAAAATATCCGCAAAACGTGCTTACCTCACAATACCTAACCTAACCTAACCTAACCATCACCGAAGTCAGAGAATTCGACATTGCCAAAATATCCACAAAAAGTTCTTATCCTACCAAACCTCACCCATCTGAACCTAACCATCACCGAAATCAAAGAATTGGACATTGCAAAAATATCCACAAAACGTGCTTACCTTACAATACCTAACCCAACCTAACCTAACCATCACCGAAGTCAGAGAATTCGACATTGCCAAAATATCCACAAAAAGTTCTTATCCTACCAAACCTCACTTATCTGAACCTAACCATCACCGAAATCAAAGAATTGGACAATGATAAAATATCCACAAAACGTGCTTACCTCATAATACCTAACCCAACCTAACCTAACCATCACCGAAGTCAAAGAATTCGACATTGCCAAAATATCCACAAAAAGTTCTTATCCTACCAAACCTCACCCATCTGAACCTAACCATCACCGAAATCAAAGAATTGGACATAGCCAAAATATCCACAAAACGTGCTTACCTCACTATACCTTATCCAACCTAACCTAACCATCACCGAAGTCAGAAAATTCGACATTGCCAAAATATCCACAAAAAGTTCTTATCCTACCAAACCTCACCCATCTGAACCTAACCATCACCGAAATCAAAGAATTGAACATTGCCAAAATATCCACAAAACGTGCTTACCTCACTATACCTTATCCAACCTAACCTAACCATCACCGAAGTCAGAGAATTCGACATTGCCAACATATCCACAAAAAGTTCTTATCCTACCAAACCTCACTTATCTGAACCTAACCATCACCGAAATTAAAGAATTGGACAATAATAAAATATCCACAAAACGTGCTTACCTCACAATACCTAACCCAACCTAACCTAACCATCACCGAAGTCAAAGAATTCGACATTGCCAAAATATTCACAAAAAGTTCTTATCCTACCAAACCTCACCCATCTGAACCTAACCATCACCGAAATCAAAGAATTGGACATTGCCAAAATATCCACAAAACGTGCTTACCTCACTATACCTTATCCAACCTAACCTAACCATCACCGAAGTCAGAGAATTCGACATTGCCAAAATATCCACAAAAAGTTCTTATCCTACCAAACCTCACCCATCTGAACCTAACCATCACCGAAATCAAAGAATTAGGCATTGCCAAAATATCCACAAAACGTGCTTACCTCACAATACCTAACCCAACCTAACCTAACCATCACCGAAGTCAGAGAATTCGACATTGCCAAAATATCCACAAAAAGTTCTTATCCTACCAAACCTCACTTATCTGAACCTAACCATCACCGAAATCAAAGAATTGGACATTGCGAAAATATACACAAAACGTGCTTACCTTACAATACCTAAACCAACCTAACTTTACCATCACCGAAGTCAGAGAATTCGACATTGCCAAAATATCCACAAAAAGTTCTTATCTTACCAAACCTCACCCATCTGAGCCTAACCATCAACGAAATTAAAGAATTAGACATTGCCAAAATATCTACAAAACATGCTTACCCCTTAAAACCTAACCCAACCTAACCTAACCATCACCGAAGTCAGAGAATTCGACATTGCCAAAATATCCACAAAAAGTTCTTATCCTACCAAACCTCACCCATCTGAACCTAACCATCACCGAAATCAAAGAATAAGGCATTGCCAAAATATCCACAAAACGTGCTTACCTCACAATACCTAACCCAACCTAACCTAACCATCACCGAAGTCAGAGAATTCGACATTGCCAACATATCCACAAAAAGTTCTTATCCTACCAAACCTCACTTATCTGAACCTAACCATCACCGAAATTAAAGAATTGGACAATAATAAAATATCCACAAAACGTGCTTACCTCACAATACCTAACCCAACCTAACCTAACCATCACCGAAGTCAAAGAATTCGACATTGCCAAAATATCCACAAAAAGTTCTTATCCTACCAAACCTCACCCAATTGAACCTAACCATCACCGAAATCAAAGAATTGGACATTGCAAAAATATCCACAAAACGTGCTTACCTCACAATACCTAACCTAACCTAACCTAACTATCACCGAAGTCAGAGAATTCAACATTGCCAAAATATCCACAAAAAGTTCATACCCCACCAAACCTCACCCATCTGAACCTAACCATCACCGAAGTCGAAGAAATGGACATTGCCAAAATCTCCACAAAACGTGCTTATCTCACTATACTTTATCCAACCTAACCTAACTATCACCGAAAATAGAGAATTCGACATTGCCAAAATATCCACAAAAAGTTCTTATCGTACCAAACCTCACCCATCTGAACCTAACCATCACCGAAATCAATGAATTGGACATTAATTAAATATCCACAAAACGTGCTTTCCTCACAATACCTAACCCAACCTAACCTAACTATCACCGAAGTCAGAGAATTCGACATTGCCAAAATATCCACAAAAAGTTCTTATCCTACCAAACCTCACCCATCTGAGCCTAACCATCAACGAAATTAAAGAATTAGACATTGCCAAAATATCTACAAAACATGCTTACCCCTTAATACCTAACCCAACCTAACCTAACCATCACCGAAGTCAGATAATTCGACATTGCTAAAATATCCACAAAAAGTTCTTATCCTACCAAACCTCACCCATCTGAACCTAACCATCACCGAAATCAAAGAATAAGGCATTGCCAAAATATCCACAAAACGTGCTTACCTCACAATACCTAACCCAAACTAACCTAACCATCACCGAAGTCAGAGAATTCGACATTGCCAACATATCCACAAAAAGTTCTTATCCTACCAAACCTCACTTATCTGAACCTAACCATCACCGAAATTAAAGAATTGGACAATAATAAAATATCCACAAAACGTGCTTACCTCACAATACCTAACCCAACCTAACCTAACCATCACCGAAGTCAAAGAATTCGACATTGCCAAAATATCCACAAAAAGTTCTTATCCTACCAAACCTCACCCATCTGAACCTGACCATCACCGAAATCAAAGAATTGGACATAGCCAAAATATCCACAAAACGTGCTTACCTCACTATACCTTATCCAACCTAACCTAACCATCACCGAAGTCAGAGAATTCGACATTGCCAAAATATCCACAAAAAGTTCTTATCCTACCAAACCTCACCCATCTGAACCTAACCATCACCGAAATCAAAGAATAAGCATTGCAAAAATATCCACAAAACGTGATAACCTCACAATACCTAACCCAACCTAACCTAACCATCACCGAAGTCAGAGAATTCGACATTGCCAAAATATCCACAAAAAGTTCTTATCCTACCAAACCTCACTTATCTGAACCTAACCATCACCGAAATCAAAGAATTGGACAATGATAAAATATCCACAAAACGTGCTTACCTCACAATACCTAACCCAACCTAACCTAACCATCACCGAAGTCAAAGAATTCGACATTGCCAAAATATCCACAAAAAGTTCTTATCCTACCAAACCTCACCCATCTGAACCTAACCATCACCGAAATCAAAGAATTCGACATTGCCAAAATATCCACAAAACGTGCTTACCTCGTTATACCTTATCCAACCTAACCTAACCATCACCGAAAATAGAGAATTCGACATTGCCAAAATATCCACAAAAAGTTCTTATCCTACCAAACCTCACCCAATTGAACCTAACCATGACCGAAGTCAGAGAATTCGACATTGCCAAAATATCCACAAAAAGTTCTTATCCTACCAAACCTCACCCATCTGAGCCTAACCATCAACGAAATTAAAGAATTAGACATTGCCAAAATATCTACAAAACATGCTTACCCCTTAAAACCTAACCCAACCTAACCTAACCATCACCGAAGTCAGAGAATTCGACATTGCCAAAATATCCACAAAAAGTTCTTATCCTACCAAACCTCACCCATCTGAGCCTAACCATCAACGAAATTAAAGAATTAGACATTGCCAAAATATCTACAAAACATGCTTACCCCTTAAAACCTAACCCAATTTAACCTAACCATCACCGAAGTCAGAGAATTCGACATTGCCAAAATATCCACAAAAAGTTCTTATCCTACCAAACCTCACCCATCTGAACCTAACCATCACCGAAATCAAAGAATAAGGCATTGCCAAAATATCCACAAAACGTGCTTACCTCACAATACCTTACCCAACCTAACCTAACCATCACCGAAGTCAGAGAATTCGACATTGCCAACATATCCACAAAAAGTTCTTATCCTACCAAACCTCACTTATCTGAACCTAACCATCACCGAAATTAAAGAATTGGACAATAATTAAATATCCACAAAACGTGCTTACCTCACAATACCTAACCCAACCTAACCTAACCATCACCGAAGTCAAAGAATTCGACATTGCCAAAATATCCACAAAAAGTTCTTATCCTACCAAACCTCACCCATCTGAACCTAACCATCACCGAAATCAAAGAATTGGACATTGCCAAAATATCCACAAAACGTGCTTACCTCACAATATCTAACCCAACCTATCCTAACCATCACTGAAGTCAGAGAATCCAACATTGCCAAAATATCCACAAAAAGTTCTTATCCTACCAAACCTCACCCATCTGAACCTAACCATCACCGAAATCAAAGAAAAAGGCATTGCCAAAATATCCACAAAACGTGCTTACCTCACAATACCTAACCCAACCTAACCTAACCATCACCGAAGTCAGAGAATTCGACATTGCCAAAATATCCACAAAAAGTTCTTATCCTACCAAACCTCACCCATCTGAACCTAACCATCACCGAAATTAAAGAATTGGACAATAATAAAATATCCACAAAACGTGCTTACCACACAATACCTAACCCAACCTAACCTAACCATCACCGAAGTCAAAGAATTCGACATTGCCAAAATATCCACAAAAAGTTCTTATCCTACCAAACCTCACTTATCTGAACCTAACCATCACCGAAATTAAAGAATTGGACAATAATTAAATATCCACAAAACGTGCTTACCTCACAATATCTAACCCAACCTAACCTAACCATCACTGAAGTCAGAGAATCCAACATTGCCAAAATATCCACAAAAAGTTCATACCCCACCAAACCTCACCCATCTGAACCTAACCATCACCGAAATCAAAGAATAAGGCATTGCCAAAATATCCACAAAACGTGCTTACCTCACAATACCTAACCCAACCTAACCTAACCATCACCGAAGTCAGAGAATTCGACATTGCCAACATATCCACAAAAAGTTCTTATCCTACCAAACCTCACTTATCTGAACCTAACCATCACCGAAATTAAAGAATTGGACAATAATAAAATATCTACAAAACGTGCTTACCTCACAATATCTAACCCAACCTAACCTAACCATCACTGAAGTCAGAGAATCCAACATTGCCAAAATATCCACAAAAAGTTCATACCCCACCAAACCTCACCCATCTGAACCTAACCATCACCGAAATCAAAGAATTGGACATTGCAAAAATATCCACAAAACGTGCTTACCTCACAATACCTTACCTAACCTAACCTAACCATCACCGAAGTCAGAGAATTCGATATTGCCAAAATATCCACAAAAAGTTCTTATCCTACCAAACCTCACCCAATTGAACCTAACCATCACCGAAGTCAAAGAATTGGACATTGCAAAAATATCCACAAAACGTGCTTACCTCACAATACCTAACCTTACCTAACCTAACTATCACCGAAGTCAGAGAATTCAACATTGCCAAAATATCCACAAAAAGTTCATACCCCACCAAACCTCACCCATCTGAACCTAACCATCACCGAAGTCGAAGAAATAGACATTGCCAAAATATCCACAAAACGTGCTTATCTCACTATACTTTATCCAACCTAACCTCACCATCACCGAAAATAGAGAATTCGACATTGCCAAAATATCCACAAAATGTTCTTATCGTACCAAACCTCACCCATCTGAACCTAACCATCACCGAAATCAAAGAATTGGACATTAATTAAATATCCAAAAAACGTGCTTTCCTCACAATACCTAACCCAACCTAACCTAACTATCACCGAAGTCAGAGAATTCGACATTGCCAAAATATCCACAAAAAGTTCTTATCCTACCAAACCTCACCCATCTGAGCCTAACCATCAACGAAATTAAAGAATTAGACATTGCCAAAATATCTACAAAACATGCTTACCCCTTAATACCTAACCCAACCTAACCTAACCATCACCGAAGTCAGAGAATTCGACATTGCTAAAATATCCACAAAAAGTTCTTATCCTACCAAACCTCACCCATCTGAACCTAACCATCACGGAAATCAAAGAATAAGGCATTGCCAAAATATCCACAAAACGTGCTTACCTCACAATACCTAACCCAAACTAACCTAACCATCACCGAAGTCAGAGAATTCGACATTGCCAACATATCCACAAAAAGTTCTTATCCTACCAAACCTCACTTATCTGAACCTAACCATCACCGAAATTAAAGAATTGGACAATAATAAAATATCCACAAAACGTGCTTACCTCACAATACCTAACCCAACCTAACCTAACCATCACCGAAGTCAAAGAATTCGACATTGCCAAAATATCCACAAAAAGTTCTTATCCTACCAAACCTCACCCATCTGAACCTAACCATCACCGAAATCAAAGAATTGGACATAACCAAAATATCCACAAAACGTGCTTACCTCACTATACCTTATCCAACCTAACCTAACCATCACCGAAGTCAGAGAATTCGACATTGCCAAAATATCCACAAAAAGTTCTTATCCTACCAAACCTCACCCATCTGAACCTAACCATCACCGAAATCAAAGAATAAGCATTGCAAAAATATCCACAAAACGTGATAACCTCACAATACCTAACCCAACCTAACCTAACCATCACCGAAATCAGAGAATTCGACATTGCCAAAATATCCACAATAAGTTCTTATCCTACCAAACCTCACTTATCTGAACCTAACCATCACCGAAATCAAAGAATTGGACAATGATAAAATATCCACAAAACGTGCTTACCTCACAATACCTAACCCAACCTAACCTAACCATCACCGAAGTCAAAGAATTCGACATTGCCAAAATATCCACAAAAAGTTCTTATCCTACCAAACCTCACCCATCTGAACCTAACCATCACCGAAATCAAAGAATTCGACATTGCCAAAATATCCACAAAACGTGCTTACCTCGTTATACCTTATCCAACCTAACCTAACCATCACCGAAAATAGAGAATTCGACATTGCCAAAATATCCACAAAAAGTTCTTATCCTACCAAACCTCACCCAATTGAACCTAACCATGACCGAAGTCAGAGAATTCGACATTGCCAAAATATCCACAAAAAGTTCTTATCCTACCAAACCTCACCCATCTGAGCCTAACCATCAACGAAATTAAAGAATTAGACATTGCCAAAATATCAACAAAACATGCTTACCCCTTAAAACCTAACCCAACCTAACCTAACCATCACCGAAGTCAGAGAATTCGACATTGCCAAAATATCCACAAAAAGTTCTTATCCTACCAAACCTCACCCATCTGAGCCTAACCATCAACGAAATTAAAGAATTAGACATTGCCAAAATATCTACAAAACATGCTTACCCCTTAAAACCTAACCCAATTTAACCAAACCATCACCGAAGTCAGAGAATTCGACATTGCCAAAATATCCACAAAAAGTTCTTATCCTACCAAACCTCACCGATCTGAACCTAACCATCACCGAAATCAAAGAATAAGGCATTGCCAAAATATCCACAAAACGTGCTTACCTCACAATACCTAACCCAACCTAACCTAACCATCACCGAAGTCAGAGAATTCGACATTGCCAACATATCCACAAAAAGTTCTTATCCTACCAAACCTCACTTATCTGAACCTAACCATCACCGAAATTAAAGAATTGGACAATAATTAAATATCCACAAAACGTGCTTACCTCACAATACCTAACCCAACCTAACCTAACCATCACCGAAGTCAAAGAATTCGACATTGCCAAAATATCCACAAAAAGTTCTTATCCTACCAAACCTCACCCATCTGAACCTAACCATCACCGAAATCAAAGAATTGGACATTGCCAAAATATCCACAAAACGTGCTTACCTCACAATATCTAACCCAACCTATCCTAACCATCACTGAAGTCAGAGAATCCAACATTGCCAAAATATCCACAAAAAGTTCTTATCCTACCAAACCTCACCCATCTGAACCTAACCATCACCGAAATCAAAGAAAAAGGCATTGCCAAAATATCCACAAAACGTGCTTACCTCACAATACCTAACCCAACCTAACCTAACCATCACCGAAGTCAGAGAATTCGACATTGCCAACATATCCACAAAAAGTTCTTATCCTACCAAACCTCACTTATCTGAACCTAACCATCACCGAAATTAAAGAATTGGACAATAATAAAATATCCACAAAACGTGCTTACCTCACAATACCTAACCCAACCTAACCTAACCATCACCGAAGTCAAAGAATTCGACATTGCCAAAATATCCACAAAAAGTTCTTATCCTACCAAACCTCACCCATCTGAACCTAACCATCACCGAAATCAAAGAATTCGACATTGCCAAAATATCCACAAAACGTGCTTACCTCACAATACCAAACCTAACCTAACCTAACCATCACCGAAGTCAGAGAATTCAACATTGCCAAAATATCTACAAAAAGTTCATACCCCACCAAACCTCACCCATCTGAACCTAACCATCACCGAAATCGAAGAAATGGACATTGCCAAAATATCCACAAAACGTGCTTACCTCACTATACCTTATCCAACCTAACCTAACCATCACCGAAAATAGAGAATTCGACATTGCCAAAATATCCACAAAAAGTTCTTATCCTACCAAACCTCACCCAATTGAACCTAACCATGACCGAAGTCAGAGAATTCGACATTGCCAAAATATCCACAAAAAGTTCTTATCCTACCAAACCTCACCCATCTGAGCCTAACCATCAACGAAATTAAAGAATTAGACATTGCCAAAAAATCTACAAAACATGCTTACCCCTTAAAACCTAACCCAACCTAACCTAACCATCACCGAAGTCAGAGAATTCGACATTGCCAAAATATCCACAAAAAGTTCTTATCCTACCAAACCTCACCCATCTGAGCCTAACCATCAACGAAATTAAAGAATTAGACATTGCCAAAATATCTACAAAACATGCTTACCCCTTAAAACCTAACCCAACCTAACCTAACCATCACCGAAGTCAGAGAATTCGACATTGCCAAAATATCCACAAAAAGTTCTTATCCTACCAAACCTCACCCATCTGAACCTAACCATCACCGAAATTAAAGAATTGGACAATAATAAAATATCCACAAAACGTGCTTACCACACAATACCTAACCCAACCTAACCTAACCATCACCGAAGTCAAAGAATTCGACATTGCCAAAATATCCACAAAAAGTTCTTATCCTACCAAACCTCACTTATCTGAACCTAACCATCACCGAAATTAAAGAATTGGACAATAATAAAATATCCACAAAACGTGCTTACCTCACAATACCTAACCCAACCTAACCTAACCATCACCGAAGTCAAAGAATTCGACATTGCCAAAATATCCACAAAAAGTTCTTATCCTACCAAACCTCACCCATCTGAACCTAACCATCACCGAAATCAAAGAATTGGACATTGCCAAAATATCCACAAAACGTGCTTACCTCACAATATCTAACCCAACCTAACCTAACCATCACTGAAGTCAGAGAATCCAACATTGCCAAAATATCCACAAAAAGTTCTTATCCTACCAAACCTCACCCATCTGAACCTAACCATCACCGAAATCAAAGAATAAGGCATTGCCAAAATATCCACAAAACGTGCTTACCTCACAATACCTAACCCAACCTAACCTTACCATCACCGAAGTCAGAGAATTCGACATTGCCAACATATCCACAAAAAGTTCTTATCCTACCAAACCTCACTTATCTGAACCTAACCATCACCGAAATTAAAGAATTGGACAATATTAAAATATCCACAAATTGTGCTTACCTCACAATACCTAACCCAACCTAACCTAACCATCACCGAAGTCAAAGAATTCGACATTGCCAAAATATCCACAAAAAGTTCTTATCCTACCAAACCTCACCCATCTGAACCTAACCATCACCGAAATCTAAGAATTGGACATTGCCAAAATATCCACAAAACGTGCTTACCTCACAATATCTAACCCAACCTAACCTAACCATCACTGAAGTCAGAGAATCCAACATTGCCAAAATATCCACAAAAAGTTCATACCCCACCAAACCTCACCCATCTGAACCTAACCATCACCGAAATTAAAGAATAAGGCATTGCCAAAATATCCACAAAACGTGCTTACCTCACAATACCTAACCCAACCTAACCTAACCATCACCGAAGTCAGAGAATTCGACATTGCCAACATATCCACAAAAAGTTCTTATCCTACCAAACCTCACTTATCTGAACCTCACCATCACCGAAATTAAGGAATTGGACAATAATAAAATATCTACAAAACGTGCTTACCTCACAATATCTAACCCAACCTAACCTAACCATCACTGAAGTCAGAGAATCCAACATTGCCAAAATATCCACAAAAAGTTCATACCCCACCAAACCTCACCCATCTGAACCTAACCATCACCGAAATCAAAGAATTGGACATTGCAAAAATATCCACAAAACGTGCTTACCTCACAATACCTAACCTTACCTAACCTAACTATCACCGAAGTCAGAGAATTCAACATTGCCAAAATATCCACAAAAAGTTCATACCCCACCAAACCTCACCCATCTGAACCTAACCATCACCGAAGTCGAAGAAATGGACATTGCCAAAATATCCACAAAACGTGCTTATCTCACTATACTTTATCCAACCTAACCTCACCATCACCGAAAATAGAGAATTCGACATTGCCAAAATATCCACAAAATGTTCTTATCGTACCAAACCTCACCCATCTGAACCTAATCATCACCGAAATCAAAGAATTGGACATTAATTAAATATCCACAAAACGTGCTTTCCTCACAATACCTAACCCAACCTAACCTAACTATCACCGAAGTCAGAGAATTCGACATTGCCAAAATATCCACAAAAAGTTCTTATCCTACCAAACCTCACCCATCTGAGCCTAACCATCAACGAAATTAAAGAATTAGACATTGCCAAAATATCTACAAAACATGCTTACCCCTTAAAACCTAACCCAACCTAACCTAACCATCACCGAAGTCAGAGAATTCGACATTGCCAAAATATCCACAAAAAGTTTTTATCCTACCAAACCTCACCCAATTGAACCTAACCATCACCGAAATCAAAGAATTGGACATTGCAAAAATATCCACAAAACGTGCTTACCTCACAATACCTAACCTAACCTAACCTAACCATCACCAAAGTCAGAGAATTCGACATTGCCAAAATATCCACAAAAAGTTCTTATCCTACCAAACCTCACCCATCTGAACCTAACCATCACCGAAATCAAAGAATTGGACATTGCCAAAATATCCACAAAACGTGCTTACCTCACAATACCTAACCTAACCTAACCTAACCATCACTGAAGTCAGAGAATTCAACATTGCCAAAATATCTACAAAAAGTTCATACCCCACCAAACCTCACCCGTCTGAACCTAACCATCACCGAAATCGAAGTAATGGACATTGCCAAAATATCCACAAAACGTGCTAACCTCACTAAACTTTATCCAACCTAACCTAACCATCACCGAAAAAAGAGAATTCGACATTGCCAAAATATCCACAAAAAGTTCTTATCCTACCAAACCTCACCCAATTGAACCTAACCATCACCGAAATCAAAGAATTGGACATTGCAAAAATATCCGCAAAACGTGCTTACCTCACAATACCTAACCTAACCTAACCTAACCATCACCGAAGTCAGAGAATTCGACATTGCCAAAATATCCACAAAAAGTTCTTATCCTACCAAACCTCACCCATCTGAACCTAACCATCACCGAAATCAAAGAATTGGACATTGCAAAAATATCCACAAAACGTGCTTACCTTACAATACCTAACCCAACCTAACCTAACCATCACCGAAGTCAGAGAATTCGACATTGCCAAAATATCCACAAAAAGTTCTTATCCTACCAAACCTCACCCATCTGAACCTAACCATCACCGAAATCAAAGAATTGGACATTGCCAAAATATCCACAAAACGTGCTTACCTCACAATATCTAACCCAACCTAACCTAACCATCACTGAAGTCAGAGAATCCAACATTGCCAAAATATCCACAAAAAGTTCATACCCCACCAAACCTCACCCATCTGAACCTAACCATCACCGAAATCAAAGAATAAGGCATTGCCAAAATATCCACAAAACGTGCTTACCTCACAATACCTAACCCAACCTAACCTAACCATCACCGAAGTCAGAGAATTCGACATTGCCAACATATCCACAAAAAGTTCTTATCCTACCAAACCTCACTTATCTGAACCTCACCATCACCGAAATTAAAGAATTGGACAATAATAAAATATCTACAAAACGTGCTTACCTCACAATATCTAACCCAACCTAACCTAACCATCACTGAAGTCAGAGAATCCAACATTGCCAAAATATCCACAAAAAGTTCATACCCCACCAAACCTCACCCATCTGAACCTAACCATCACCGAAATCAAAGAATTGGACATTGCAAAAATATCCACAAAACGTGCTTACCTCACAATACCTAACCTAACCTAACCTAACCATCACCGAAGTCAGAGAATTCGATATTGCCAAAATATCCACAAAAAGTTCTTATCCTACCAAACCTCACCCATCTGAACCTAACCATCACTGAAGTCAGAGAATTCAACATTGCCAAAATATCTACAAAAAGTTCATACCCCACCAAACCTCACCCGTCTGAACCTAACCATCACCGAAATCGAAGTAATGGACATTGCCAAAATATCCACAAAACGTGCTTACCTCACTAAACCTTATCCAACCTAACCTAACCATCACCGAAAATAGAGAATTCGACATTGCCAAAATATCCACAAAAAGTTCTTATCCTACCAAACCTCACCCAATTGAACCTAACCATCACCGAAATCAAAGAATTGGACATTGCAAAAATATCCGCAAAACGTGCTTACCTCACAATACCTAACCTAACCTAACCTAACCATCACCGAAGTCAGAGAATTCGACATTGCCAAAATATCCACAAAAAGTTCTTATCCTACCAAACCTCACCCATCTGAACCTAACCATCACCGAAATCAAAGAATTGGACATTGCAAAAATATCCACAAAACGTGCTTACCTTACAATACCTAACCCAACCTAACCTAACCATCACCGAAGTCAGAGAATTCGACATTGCCAAAATATCCACAAAAAGTTCTTATCCTACCAAACCTCACTTATCTGAACCTAACCATCACCAAAATCAAAGAATTGGACAATGATAAAATATCCACAAAACGTGCTTACCTCATAATACCTAACCCAACCTAACCTAACCATCACCGAAGTCAAAGAATTCGACATTGCCAAAATATCCACAAAAAGTTCTTATCCTACCAAACCTCACCCATCTGAACCTAACCATCACCGAAATCAAAGAATTGGACATAGCCAAAATATCCACAAAACGTGCTTACCTCACTATACCTTATCCAACCTAACCTAACCATCACCGAAGTCAGAAAATTCGACATTGCCAAAATATCCACAAAAAGTTCTTATCCTACCAAACCTCACCCATCTGAACCTAACCATCACCGAAATCAAAGAATTGAACATTGCCAAAATATCCACAAAACGTGCTTACCTCACTATACCTTATCCAACCTAACCTAACCATCACCGAAGTCAGAGAATTCGACATTGCCAACATATCCACAAAAAGTTCTTATCCTACCAAACCTCACTTATCTGAACCTAACCATCACCGAAATTAAAGAATTGGACAATAATAAAATATCCACAAAACGTGCTTACCTCACAATACCTAACCCAACCTAACCTAACCATCACCGAAGTCAAAGAATTCGACATTGCCAAAATATTCACAAAAAGTTCTTATCCTACCAAACCTCACCCATCTGAACCTAACCATCACCGAAATCAAAGAATTGGACATTGCCAAAATATCCACAAAACGTGCTTACCTCACTATACCTTATCCAACCTAACCTAACCATCACCGAAGTCAGAGAATTCGACATTGCCAAAATATCCACAAAAAGTTCTTATCCTACCAAACCTCACCCATCTGAACCTAACCATCACCGAAATCAAAGAATTAGGCATTGCCAAAATATCCACAAAACGTGCTTACCTCACAATACCTAACCCAACCTAACCTAACCATCACCGAAGTCAGAGAATTCGACATTGCCAAAATATCCACAAAAAGTTCTTATCCTACCAAACCTCACTTATCTGAACCTAACCATCACCGAAATCAAAGAATTGGACATTGCGAAAATATACACAAAACGTGCTTACCTTACAATACCTAAACCAACCTAACTTTACCATCACCGAAGTCAGAGAATTCGACATTGCCAAAATATCCACAAAAAGTTCTTATCTTACCAAACCTCACCCATCTGAGCCTAACCATCAACGAAATTAAAGAACTAGACATTGCCAAAATATCTACAAAACATGCTTACCCCTTAAAACCTAACCCAACCTAACCTAACCATCACCGAAGTCAGAGAATTCGACATTGCCAAAATATCCACAAAAAGTTCTTATCCTACCAAACCTCACCCATCTGAACCTAACCATCACCGAAATCAAAGAATAAGGCATTGCCAAAATATCCACAAAACGTGCTTACCTCACAATACCTAACCCAACCTAACCTAACCATCACCGAAGTCAGAGAATTCGACATTGCCAACATATCCACAAAAAGTTCTTATCCTACCAAACCTCACTTATCTGAACCTAACAATCACCGAAATTAAAGAATTGGACAATAATAAAATATCCACAAAACGTGCTTACCTCACAATACCTAACCCAACCTAACCTAACCATCACCGAAGTCAAAGAATTCGACATTGCCAAAATATCCACAAAAAGTTCTTATCCTACCAAACCTCACCCAATTGAACCTAACCATCACCGAAATCAAAGAATTGGACATTGCAAAAATATCCACAAAACGTGCTTACCTCACAATACCTAACCTAACCTAACCTAACTATCACCGAAGTCAGAGAATTCAACATTGCCAAAATATCCACAAAAAGTTCATACCCCACCAAACCTCACCCATCTGAACCTAACCATCACCGAAGTCGAAGAAATGGACATTGCCAAAATCTCCACAAAACGTGCTTATCTCACTATACTTTATCCAACCTAACCTAACTATCACCGAAAATAGAGAATTCGACATTGCCAAAATATCCACAAAAAGTTCTTATCGTACCAAACCTCACCCATCTGAACCTAACCATCACCGAAATCAATGAATTGGACATTAATTAAATATCCACAAAACGTGCTTTCCTCACAATACCTAACCCAACCTAACCTAACTATCACCGAAGTCAGAGAATTCGACATTGCCAAAATATCCACAAAAAGTTCTTATCCTACCAAACCTCACCCATCTGAGCCTAACCATCAACGAAATTAAAGAATTAGACATTGCCAAAATATCTACAAAACATGCTTACCCCTTAATACCTAACCCAACCTAACCTAACCATCACCGAAGTCAGAGAATTCGACATTGCTAAAATATCCACAAAAAGTTCTTATCCTACCAAACCTCACCCATCTGAACCTAACCATCACCGAAATCAAAGAATAAGGCATTGCCAAAATATCCACAAAACGTGCTTACCTCACAATACCTAACCCAAACTAACCTAACCATCACCGAAGTCAGAGAATTCGACATTGCCAACATATCCACAAAAAGTTCTTATCCTACCAAACCTCACTTATCTGAACCTAACCATCACCGAAATTAAAGAATTGGACAATAATAAAATATCCACAAAACGTGCTTACCTCACAATACCTAACCCAACCTAACCTAACCATCACCGAAGTCAAAGAATTCGACATTGCCAAAATATCCACAAAAAGTTCTTATCCTACCAAACCTCACCCATCTGAACCTGACCATCACCGAAATCAAAGAATTGGACATAGCCAAAATATCCACAAAACGTGCTTACCTCACTATACCTTATCCAACCTAACCTAACCATCACCGAAGTCAGAGAATTCGACATTGCCAAAATATCCACAAAAAGTTCTTATCCTACCAAACCTCACCCATCTGAACCTAACCATCACCGAAATCAAAGAATAAGCATTGCAAAAATATCCACAAAACGTGATAACCTCACAATACCTAACCCAACCTAACCTAACCATCACCGAAGTCAGAGAATTCGACATTGCCAAAATATCCACAAAAAGTTCTTATCCTACCAAACCTCACTTATCTGAACCTAACCATCACCGAAATCAAAGAATTGGACAATGATAAAATATCCACAAAACGTGCTTACCTCACAATACCTAACCCAACCTAACCTAACCATCACCGAAGTCAAAGAATTCGACATTGCCAAAATATCCACAAAAAGTTCTTATCCTACCAAACCTCACCCATCTGAACCTAACCATCACCGAAATCAAAGAATTCGACATTGCCAAAATATCCACAAAACGTGCTTACCTCGTTATACCTTATCCAACCTAACCTAACCATCACCGAAAATAGAGAATTCGACATTGCCAAAATATCCACAAAAAGTTCTTATCCTACCAAACCTCACCCAATTGAACCTAACCATGACCGAAGTCAGAGAATTCGACATTGCCAAAATATCCACAAAAAGTTCTTATCCTACCAAACCTCACCCATCTGAGCCTAACCATCAACGAAATTAAAGAATTAGACATTGCCAAAATATCTACAAAACATGCTTACCCCTTAAAACCTAACCCAACCTAACCTAACCATCACCGAAGTCAGAGAATTCGACATTGCCAAAATATCCACAAAAAGTTCTTATCCTACCAAACCTCACCCATCTGAGCCTAACCATCAACGAAATTAAAGAATTAGACATTGCCAAAATATCTACAAAACATGCTTACCCCTTAAAACCTAACCCAATTTAACCTAACCATCACCGAAGTCAGAGAATTCGACATTGCCAAAATATCCACAAAAAGTTCTTATCCTACCAAACCTCACCCATCTGAACCTAACCATCACCGAAATCAAAGAATAAGGCATTGCCAAAATATCCACAAAACGTGCTTACCTCACAATACCTAACCCAACCTAACCTAACCATCACCGAAGTCAGAGAATTCGACATTGCCAACATATCCACAAAAAGTTCTTATCCTACCAAACCTCACTTATCTGAACCTAACCATCACCGAAATTAAAGAATTGGACAATAATTAAATATCCACAAAACGTGCTTACCTCACAATACCTAACCCAACCTAACCTAACCATCACCGAAGTCAAAGAATTCGACATTGCCAAAATATCCACAAAAAGTTCTTATCCTACCAAACCTCACCCATCTGAACCTAACCATCACCGAAATCAAAGAATTGGACATTGCCAAAATATCCACAAAACGTGCTTACCTCACAATATCTAACCCAACCTATCCTAACCATCACTGAAGTCAGAGAATCCAACATTGCCAAAATATCCACAAAAAGTTCTTATCCTACCAAACCTCACCCATCTGAACCTAACCATCACCGAAATCAAAGAAAAAGGCATTGCCAAAATATCCACAAAACGTGCTTACCTCACAATACCTAACCCAACCTAACCTAACCATCACCGAAGTCAGAGAATTCGACATTGCCAACATATCCACAAAAAGTTCTTATCCTACCAAACCTCACTTATCTGAACCTAACCATCACCGAAATTAAAGAATTGGACAATAATAAAATATCCACAAAACGTGCTTACCTCACAATACCTAACCCAACCTAACCTAACCATCACCGAAGTCAAAGAATTCGACATTGCCAAAATATCCACAAAAAGTTCTTATCCTACCAAACCTCACCCATCTGAACCTAACCATCACCGAAATCAAAGAATTCGACATTGCCAAAATATCCACAAAACGTGCTTACCTCACAATACCAAACCTAACCTAACCTAACCATCACCGAAGTCAGAGAATTCAACATTGCCAAAATATCTACAAAAAGTTCATACCCCACCAAACCTCACTCATCTGAACCTAACCATCACCGAAATCGAAGAAATGGACATTGCCAAAATATCTACAAAACGTGCTTACCTCACTATACCTTATCCAACCTAACCTAACCATCACCGAAAATAGAGAATTCGACATTGCCAAAATATCCACAAAAAGTTCTTATCCTACCAAACCTCACCCAATTGAACCTAACCATGACCGAAGTCAGAGAATTCGACATTGCCAAAATATCCACAAAAAGTTCTTATCCTACCAAACCTCACCCATCTGAGCCTAACCATCAACGAAATTAAAGAATTAGACATTGCCAAAAAATCTACAAAACATGCTTACCCCTTAAAACCTAACCCAACCTAACCTAACCATCACCGAAGTCAGAGAATTCGACATTGCCAAAATATCCACAAAAAGTTCTTATCCTACCAAACCTCACCCATCTGAGCCTAACCATCAACGAAATTAAAGAATTAGACATTGCCAAAATATCTACAAAACATGCTTACCCCTTAAAACCTAACCCAACCTAACCTTACCATCACCGAAGTCAGAGAATTCGACATTGCCAAAATATCCACAAAAAGTTCTTATCCTACCAAACCTCACCCATCTGAACCTAACCATCACCGAAATTAAAGAATTGGACAATAATAAAATATCCACAAAACGTGCTTACCACACAATACCTAACCCAACCTAACCTAACCATCACCGAAGTCAAAGAATTCGACATTGCCAAAATATCCACAAAAAGTTCTTATCCTACCAAACCTCACTTATCTGAACCTAACCATCACCGAAATTAAAGAATTGGACAATAATAAAATATCCACAAAACGTGCTTACCTCACAATATCTAACCCAACCTAACCTAACCATCACTGAAGTCAGAGAATCCAACATTGCCAAAATATCCACAAAAAGTTCATACCCCACCAAACCTCACCCATCTGAACCTAACCATCACCGAAATCAAAGAATAAGGCATTGCCAAAATATCCACAAAACGTGCTTACCTCACAATACCTAACCCAACCTAACCTAACCATCACCGAAGTCAGAGAATTCGACATTGCCAACATATCCACAAAAAGTTCTTATCCTACCAAACCTCACTTATCTGAACCTAACCATCACCGAAATTAAAGAATTGGACAATAATAAAATATCTACAAAACGTGCTTACCTCACAATATCTAACCCAACCTAACCTAACCATCACTGAAGTCAGAGAATCCAACATTGCCAAAATATCCACAAAAAGTTCATACCCCACCAAACCTCACCCATCTGAACCTAACCATCACCGAAATCAAAGAATTGGACATTGCAAAAATATCCACAAAACGTGCTTACCTCACAATACCTAACCTAACCTAACCTAACCATCACCGAAGTCAGAGAATTCGATATTGCCAAAATATCCACAAAAAGTTCTTATCCTACCAAACCTCACCCAATTGAACCTAACCATCACCGAAGTCAAAGAATTGGACATTGCAAAAATATCCACAAAACGTGCTTACCTCACAATACCTAACCTTACCTAACCTAACTATCACCGAAGTCAGAGAATTCAACATTGCCAAAATATCCACAAAAAGTTCATACCCCACCAAACCTCACCCATCTGAACCTAACCATCACCGAAGTCGAAGAAATAGACATTGCCAAAATATCCACAAAACGTGCTTATCTCACTATACTTTATCCAACCTAACCTCACCATCACCGAAAATAGAGAATTCGACATTGCCAAAATATCCACAAAATGTTCTTATCGTACCAAACCTCACCCATCTGAACCTAACCATCACCGAAATCAAAGAATTGGACATTAATTAAATATCCAAAAAACGTGCTTTCCTCACAATACCTAACCCAACCTAACCTAACTATCACCGAAGTCAGAGAATTCGACATTGCCAAAATATCCACAAAAAGTTCTTATCCTACCAAACCTCACCCATCTGAGCCTAACCATCAACGAAATTAAAGAATTAGACATTGCCAAAATATCTACAAAACATGCTTACCCCTTAATACCTAACCCAACCTAACCTAACCATCACCGAAGTCAGAGAATTCGACATTGCTAAAATATCCACAAAAAGTTCTTATCCTACCAAACCTCACCCATCTGAACCTAACCATCACGGAAATCAAAGAATAAGGCATTGCCAAAATATCCACAAAACGTGCTTACCTCACAATACCTAACCCAAACTAACCTAACCATCACCGAAGTCAGAGAATTCGACATTGCCAACATATCCACAAAAAGTTCTTATCCTACCAAACCTCACTTATCTGAACCTAACCATCACCGAAATTAAAGAATTGGACAATAATAAAATATCCACAAAACGTGCTTACCTCACAATACCTAACCCAACCTAACCTAACCATCACCGAAGTCAAAGAATTCGACATTGCCAAAATATCCACAAAAAGTTCTTATCCTACCAAACCTCACCCATCTGAACCTAACCATCACCGAAATCAAAGAATTGGACATAGCCAAAATATCCACAAAACGTGCTTACCTCACTATACCTTATCCAACCTAACCTAACCATCACCGAAGTCAGAGAATTCGACATTGCCAAAATATCCACAAAAAGTTCTTATCCTACCAAACCTCACCCATCTGAACCTAACCATCACCGAATTCAAAGAATAAGCATTGCAAAAATATCCACAAAACGTGATAACCTCACAATACCTAACCCAACCTAACCTAACCATCACCGAAATCAGAGAATTCGACATTGCCAAAATATCCACAAAAAGTTCTTATCCTACCAAACCTCACTTATCTGAACCTAACCATCACCGAAATCAAAGAATTGGACAATGATAAAATATCCACAAAACGTGCTTACCTCACAATACCTAACCCAACCTAACCTAACCATCACCGAAGTCAAAGAATTCGACATTGCCAAAATATCCACAAAAAGTTCTTATCCTACCAAACCTCACCCATCTGAACCTAACCATCACCGAAATCAAAGAATTCGACATTGCCAAAATATCCACAAAACGTGCTTACCTCGTTATACCTTATCCAACCTAACCTAACCATCACCGAAAATAGAGAATTCGACATTGCCAAAATATCCACAAAAAGTTCTTATCCTACCAAACCTCACCCAATTGAACCTAACCATGACCGAAGTCAGAGAATTCGACATTGCCAAAATATCCACAAAAAGTTCTTATCCTACCAAACCTCACCCATCTGAGCCTAACCATCAACGAAATTAAAGAATTAGACATTGCCAAAATATCTACAAAACATGCTTACCCCTTAAAACCTAACCCAACCTAACCTAACCATCACCGAAGTCAGAGAATTCGACATTGCCAAAATATCCACAAAAAGTTCTTATCCTACCAAACCTCACCCATCTGAGCCTAACCATCAACGAAATTAAAGAATTAGACATTGCCAAAATATCTACAAAACATGCTTACCCCTTAAAACCTAACCCAATTTAACCAAACCATCACCGAAGTCAGAGAATTCGACATTGCCAAAATATCCACAAAAAGTTCTTATCCTACCAAACCTCACCGATCTGAACCTAACCATCACCGAAATCAAAGAATAAGGCATTGCCAAAATATCCACAAAACGTGCTTACCTCACAATACCTAACCCAACCTAACCTAACCATCACCGAAGTCAGAGAATTCGACATTGCCAACATATCCACAAAAAGTTCTTATCCTACCAAACCTCACTTATCTGAACCTAACCATCACCGAAATTAAAGAATTGGACAATAATTAAATATCCACAAAACGTGCTTACCTCACAATACCTAACCCAACCTAACCTAACCATCACCGAAGTCAAAGAATTCGACATTGCCAAAATATCCACAAAAAGTTCTTATCCTACCAAACCTCACCCATCTGAACCTAACCATCACCGAAATCAAAGAATTGGACATTGCCAAAATATCCACAAAACGTGCTTACCTCACAATATCTAACCCAACCTATCCTAACCATCACTGAAGTCAGAGAATCCAACATTGCCAAAATATCCACAAAAAGTTCTTATCCTACCAAACCTCACCCATCTGAACCTAACCATCACCGAAATCAAAGAAAAAGGCATTGCCAAAATATCCACAAAACGTGCTTACCTCACAATACCTAACCCAACCTAACCTAACCATCACCGAAGTCAGAGAATTCGACATTGCCAACATATCCACAAAAAGTTCTTATCCTACCAAACCTCACTTATCTGAACCTAACCATCACCGAAATTAAAGAATTGGACAATAATAAAATATCCACAAAACGTGCTTACCTCACAATACCTAACCCAACCTAACCTAACCATCACCGAAGTCAAAGAATTCGACATTGCCAAAATATCCACAAAAAGTTCTTATCCTACCAAACCTCACCCATCTGAACCTAACCATCACCGAAATCAAAGAATTCGACATTGCCAAAATATCCACAAAACGTGCTTACCTCACAATACCAAACCTAACCTAACCTAACCATCACCGAAGTCAGAGAATTCAACATTGCCAAAATATCTACAAAAAGTTCATACCCCACCAAACCTCACCCATCTGAACCTAACCATCACCGAAATCGAAGAAATGGACATTGCCAAAATATCCACAAAACGTGCTTACCTCACTATACCTTATCCAACCTAACCTAACCATCACCGAAAATAGAGAATTCGACATTGCCAAAATATCCACAAAAAGTTCTTATCCTACCAAACCTCACCCAATTGAACCTAACCATGACCGAAGTCAGAGAATTCGACATTGCCAAAATATCCACAAAAAGTTCTTATCCTACCAAACCTCACCCATCTGAGCCTAACCATCAACGAAATTAAAGAATTAGACATTGCCAAAAAATCTACAAAACATGCTTACCCCTTAAAACCTAACCCAACCTAACCTAACCATCACCGAAGTCAGAGAATTCGACATTGCCAAAATATCCACAAAAAGTTCTTATCCTACCAAACCTCACCCATCTGAGCCTAACCATCAACGAAATTAAAGAATTAGACATTGCCAAAATATCTACAAAACATGCTTACCCCTTAAAACCTAACCCAACCTAACCTAACCATCACCGAAGTCAGAGAATTCGACATTGCCAAAATATCCACAAAAAGTTCTTATCCTACCAAACCTCACCCATCTGAACCTAACCATCACCGAAATTAAAGAATTGGACAATAATAAAATATCCACAAAACGTGCTTACCACACAATACCTAACCCAACCTAACCTAACCATCACCGAAGTCAAAGAATTCGACATTGCCAAAATATCCACAAAAAGTTCTTATCCTACCAAACCTCACTTATCTGAACCTAACCATCACCGAAATTAAAGAATTGGACAATAATAAAATATCCACAAAACGTGCTTACCTCACAATACCTAACCCAACCTAACCTAACCATCACCGAAGTCAAAGAATTCGACATTGCCAAAATATCCACAAAAAGTTCTTATCCTACCAAACCTCACCCATCTGAACCTAACCATCACCGAAATCAAAGAATAAGGCATTGCCAAAATATCCACAATACGTGCTTACCTCACAATACCTAACCCAACCTAACCTAACCATCACCGAAGTCAGAGAATTCGACATTGCCAACATATCCACAAAAAGTTCTTATCCTACCAAACCTCACTTATCTGAACCTAACCATCACCGAAATTAAAGAATTAGACAATATTAAAATATCCACAAAACGTGCTTACCTCACAATACCTAACCCAACCTAACCTAACCATCACCGAAGTCAAAGAATTCGACATTGCCAAAATATCCACAAAAAGTTCTTATCCTACCAAACCTCACCCATCTGAACCTAATTATCACCGAAATCTAAGAATTGGACATTGCCAAAATATCCACAAAACGTGCTTACCTCACAATATCTAACCCAACCTAACCTAACCATCACTGAAGTCAGAGAATCCAACATTGCCAAAATATCCACAAAAAGTTCATACCCCACCAAACCTCACCCATCTGAACCTAACCATCACCGAAATCAAAGAATAAGGCATTGCCAAAATATCCACAAAACGTGCTTACCTCACAATACCTAACCCAACCTAACCTAACCATCACCGAAGTCAGAGAATTCGACATTGCCAACATATCCACAAAAAGTTCTTATCCTACCAAACCTCACTTATCTGAACCTCACCATCACCGAAATTAAAGAATTGGACAATAATAAAATATCTACAAAACGTGCTTACCTCACAATATCTAACCCAACCTAACCTAACCATCACTGAAGTCAGAGAATCCAACATTGCCAAAATATCCACAAAAAGTTCATACCCCACCAAACCTCACCCATCTGAACCTAACCATCACCGAAATCAAAGAATTAGACATTGCCAAAATATCTACAAAACATGCTTACCCCTTAAAACCTAACCCAACCTAACCTAACCATCACCGAAGTCAGAGAATTCGACATTGCCAAAATATCCACAAAAAGTTCTTATCCTACCAAACCTCACCCATCTGAACCTAACCATCACCGAAATCAAATAATAAGGCATTGCCAAAATATCCACAAAACGTGCTTACCTCACAATACCTAACCCAACCTAACCTAACCATCGCCGAAGTCAGAGAATTCGACATTGCCAACATATCCACAAAAAGTTCTTATCCTACCAAACCTCACTTATCTGAACCTAACCATCACCGAAATTAAAGAATTGGACAATAATAAAATATCCACAAAACGTGCATACCACACAATACCTAACCCAACCTAACCTAACCATCACCGAAGTCAAAGAATTCGACATTGCCAAAATATCCACAAAAAGTTCTTATCCTACCAAACCTCACCCATCTGAGCCTAACCATCAACGAAATTAAAGAATTAGACATTGCCAAAATATCTACAAAACATGCTTACCCCTTAAAACCTAACCCAACCTAACCTAACCATCACCGAAGTCAGAGAATTCGACATTGCCAAAATATCCACAAAAAGTTCTTATCCTGCCAAACCTCACCCAATTGAACCTAACCATCACCGAAATCAAAGAATTGGACATTGCAAAAATATCCAGAAAACGTGCTTACCTCACAATACCTAACCTAACCTAACCTAACCATCACCAAAGTCAGAGAATTCGACATTGCCAAAATATCCACAAAAATTTCTTATCCTACCAAACCTCACCCATCTGAACCTAACCATCACAAAAATCAAAGAATTGGACATTGCCAAAATATCCACAAAACGTGCTTACCTCACAATATCTAACCCAACCTAACCTAACCATCACTGAAGTCAGAGAATCCAACATTGCCAAAATATCCACAAAAAGTTCATACCCCACCAAACCTCACCCATCTGAACCTAACCATCACCGAAATCGAAGAAATGGACATTGCCAAAATATCCACAAAACGTGCTTACCTCACTATACCTTATTCAACCTAACCTAACCATCACCGAAGTCAGAGAATTCAACATTGCCAAAATATCTACAAAAAGTTCATACCCCACCAAACCTCACCCATCTGAACCTAACCATCACCGAAATCGAAGAAATGGACATTGCCAAAATATCCACAAAACGAGCTTACTTCACTATACCTTATCCAACCTAACCTAACCATCACCGAATTTAGAGAATTCGACATTGCCAAAATATCCACAAAAAGTTCTTATCCTACCAAACCTCACCCATCTGAGCCTAACCATCAACGAAATTAAAGAATTAGACATTGCCAAAATATCTACAAAACATGCTTACCCCTTTATACCTAACCCAACCTAACCTAACCATCACCGAAGTCAGAGAATTTGACATTGCCAAAATATCCACAAAAAGTTCTTATTCTACCAAACCTCACCCAATTGAACCTAACCATCACCGAAATCAAAGAATTGGACATTGCAAAAATATCCACAAAACGTGCTTATCTCACTATACTTTATCCAACCTAACCTAACCATCACCGAAAATAGAGAATTCGACATTGCCAAAATATCCACAAAAAGTTCTTATCGTACCAAACCTCACCCATCTGAACCTAACCATCACCGAAATCAAAGAATTGGACATTAATTAAATATCTACAAAACGTGCTTTCCTCACAATACCTAACCCAACCTAACCTAACTATCACCGAAGTCAGAGAATTCGACATTGCCAAAATATCCACAAAAAGTTCTTATCCTACCAAACCTCACCCATCTGAGCCTAACCATCAACGAAATTAAAGAATTAGACATTGCCAAAATATCTACAAAACATGCTTACCCCTTAATACCTAACCTAACCTAACCTAACCATCACCGAAGTCAGAGGAATCGACATTGCTAAAATATCCACAAAAAGTTCTTATCCTACCAAACCTCACCCATCTGAACCTAACCATCACCGAAATCAAAGAATAAGGCATTGTCAAAATATCCACAAAACGTGCTTACCTCACAATACCTAACCCAACCTAACCTAACCATCACCGAAGTCAAAGAATTCGACATTGCCAAAATATCCACAAAAAGTTCTTATCCTACCAAACCTCACCCATCTGAACCTAACCATCACCGAAATCAAAGAATTGGACATTGCCAAAAAATCCACAAAACGTGCTTACCTCACTATACCTAATCCAACCTAACCTAACCATCACCGAAGTCAGAGAATTCGACATTGCCAAAATATCCACAAAAAGTTCTTATCCTACCAAACCTCACCCATCTGAACCTAACCATCACCGAAATCAAAGAATTAGGCTTTGCCAAAATATCCACAAAACGTGCTTACCTCACAATACCTAACCCAACCTAACCTAACCATCACCGAAGTCAGAGAATTCGACATTGCCAAAATATCCACAAAAAGTTCTTATCCTACCAAACCTCAATTATCTGAACCTTACCATCACCGAAATTAAAGAATTGGCAATAATAAAATATCCACAAAACGTGCTTACCTCACAATACCTAACCCAACCTAACCTAACCATCACCGAAGTCAAAGAATTCGACATTGCCAAAATATCCACAAAAAGTTCTTATCCTACCAAACCTCACCCATCTGAACCTAACCATCACCGAAATCAAAGAATTGGACATTGCCAAAATATCCACAAAACGTGCTTACCTCACTATACCTTATCCAACCTAACCTAACCATCACCGAAGTCAGAGAATTCGACATTGCCAAAATATCCACAAAAAGTTCTTATCCTACCAAACCTCACCCATCTGAACCTAACCATCACCGAAATCAAAGAATTAGGCATTGCCAAAATATCCACAAAACGTGCTTACCTCACAATACCTAACCCAACCTAACCTAACCATCACCGAAGTCAGAGAATTCGACATTGCCAAAATATCCACAAAAAGTTCTTATCCTACCAAACCTCACTTATCTGAACCTAACCATCACCGAAATCAAAGAATTGGACATTGCGAAAATATACACAAAACGTGCTTACCTTACAATACCTAAACCAACCTAACTTTACCATCACCGAAGTCAGAGAATTCGACATTGCCAAAATATCCACAAAAAGTTCTTATCTTACCAAACCTCACCCATCTGAGCCTAACCATCAACGAAATTAAAGAATTAGACATTGCCAAAATATCTACAAAACATGCTTACCCCTTAAAACCTAACCCAACCTAACCTAACCATCACCGAAGTCAGAGAATTCGACATTGCCAAAATATCCACAAAAAGTTCTTATCCTACCAAACCTCACCCATCTGAACCTAACCATCACCGAAATCAAAGAATAAGGCATTGCCAAAATATCCACAAAACGTGCTTACCTCACAATACCTAACCCAACCTAACCTAACCATCATCGAAGTCAGAGAATTCAACATTGCCAACATATCCACAAAAAGTTCTTATCCTACCAAACCTCACTTATCTGAACCTAACCATCACCGAAATTAAAGAATTGGACAATAATAAAATATCCACAAATCGTGCTTTCCTCACAATACCTAACCCAACCTAACCTAACCATCACCGAAGTCAAAGAATTCGACATTGCCAAAATATCCACAAAAAGTTCTTATCCTACCAAACCTCACCCAATTGAACCTAACCATCACCGAAATCAAAGAATTGGACATTGCAAAAATATCCACAAAACGTGCTTACCTCACAATACCTAACCTAACCTAACCTAACTATCACCGAAGTCAGAGAATTCAACATTGCCAAAATATCCACAAAAAGTTCATACCCCACCAAACCTCACCCATCTGAACCTAACCATCACCGAAGTCGAAGAAATGGACATTGCCAAAATCTCCACAAAACGTGCTTATCTCACTATACTTTATCCAACCTAACCTAACTATCACCGAAAATAGAGAATTCGACATTGCCAAAATATCCACAAAAAGTTCTTATCGTACCAAACCTCACCCATCTGAACCTAACCATCACCGAAATCAATGAATTGGACATTAATTAAATATCCACAAAACGTGCTTTCCTCACAATACCTAACCCAACCTAACCTAACTATCACCGAAGTCAGAGAATTCGACATTGCCAAAATATCCACAAAAAGTTCTTATCCTACCAAACCTCACCCATCTGAGCCTAACCATCAACGAAATTAAAGAATTAGACATTGCCAAAATATCTACAAAACATGCTTACCCCTTAATACCTAACCCAACCTAACCTAACCATCACCGAAGTCAGAGAATTCGACATTGCTAAAATATCCACAAAAAGTTCTTATCCTACCAAACCTCACCCATCTGAACCTAACCATCACCGAAATCAAAGAATAAGGCATTGCCAAAATATCCACAAAACGTGCTTACCTCACAATACCTAACCCAACCTAACCTAACCATCACCGAAGTCAGAGAATTCGACATTGCCAACATATCCACAAAAAGTTCTTATCCTACCAAACCTCACTTATCTGAACCTAACCATCACCGAAATTAAAGAATTGGACAATAATAAAATATCCACAAAACGTGCTTACCTCACAATACCTAACCCAACCTAACCTAACCATCACCGAAGTCAGAGAATTCGACATTGCCAAAATATCCACAAAAAGTTCTTATCCTACCAAACCTCACCCATCTGAACCTAACCATCACCGAAATCAAAGAATAAGCATTGCAAAAATATCCACAAAACGTGCTTACCTCACAATACCTAACCCAACCTAACCTAACCATCACCGAAGTCAGAGAATTCGACATTGCCAAAATATCCACAAAAAGTTCTTATCCTACCAAACCTCACTTATCTGAACCTAACCATCACCGAAATCAAAGAATTGGACAATGATAAAATATCCACAAAACGTGCTTACCTCACAATACCTAACCCAACCTAACCTAACCATCACCGAAGTCAAAAAATTCGACATTGCCAAAATATCCACAAAAAGTTCTTATCCTACCAAACCTCACCCATCTGAACCTAACCATCACCGAAATCAAAGAATTCGACATTGCCAAAATATCCACAAAACGTGCTTACCTCGTTATACCTTATCCAACCTAACCTAACCATCACCGAAAATAGAGAATTCGACATTGCCAAAATATCCACAAAAAGTTCTTATCCTACCAAACCTCACCCAATTGAACCTAACCATGACCGAAGTCAGAGAATTCGACATTGCCAAAATATCCACAAAAAGTTCTTATCCTACCAAACCTCACCCATCTGAGCCTAACTATCAACGAAATTAAAGAATTAGACATTGCCAAAATATCTACAAAACATGCTTACCCCTTAAAACCTAACCCAACCTAACCTAACCATCACCGAAGTCAGAGAATTCGACATTGCCAAAATATCCACAAAAAGTTCTTATCCTACCAAACCTCACCCATCTGAGTCTAACCATCAACGAAATTAAAGAATTAGACATTGCCAAAATATCTACAAAACATGCTTACCCCTTAAAACCTAACCCAACCTAACCTAACCATCACCGAAGTCAGAGAATTCGACATTGCCAAAATATCCACAAAAAGTTCTTATCCTACCAAACCTCACCCATCTGAACCTAACCATCACCGAAATCAAAGAATAAGGCATTGCCAAAATATCCACAAAACGTGCTTACCTCACAATACCTAACCCAACCTAACCTAACCATCACCGAAGTCAGAGAATTCGACATTGCCAACATATCCACAAAAAGTTCTTATCCTACCAAACCTCACTTATCTGAACCTAACCATCACCGAAATTAAAGAATTGGACAATAATAAAATATCCACAAAACGTGCTTACCTCACAATACCTAACCCAACCTAACCTAACCATCACCGAAGTCAAAGAATTCGACATTGCCAAAATATCCACAAAAAGTTCTTATCCTACCAAACCTCACCCATCTGAACCTAACCATCACCGAAATCAAAGAATTGGACATTGCCAAAATATCCACAAAACGTGCTTACCTCACAATATCTAACCCAACCTATCCTAACCATCACTGAAGTCAGAAAATCCAACATTGCCAAAATATCCACAAAAAGTTCTTATCCTACCAAACCTCACCCATCTGAACCTAACCATCACCGAAATCAAAGAATAAGGCATTGCCAAAATATCCACAAAACGTGCTTACCTCACAATACCTAACCCAACCTAACCTAACCATCACCGAAGTCAAAGAATTTTACATTGCCAACATATCCACAAAAAGTTCTTATCCTACCAAACCTCACTTATCTGAACCTAACCATCACCGAAATTAAAGAATTGGACAATAATAAAATATCCACAAAACGTGCTTACCTCACAATACCTAACCCAACCTAACCTAACCATCACCGAAGTCAAAGAATTCGACATTGCCAAAATATCCACAAAAAGTTCTTATCCTACCAAACCTCACCCATCTGAACCTAACCATCACCGAAATCAAAGAATTCGACATTGCCAAAATATCCACAAAACGTGCTTACCTCACAATACCAAACCTAACCTAACCTTACCATCACCGAAGTCAGAGAATTCAACATTGCCAAAATATCTACAAAAAGTTCATACCCCACCAAACCTCACCCATCTGAACCTAACCATCACCGAAATCGAAGAAATGGACATTGCCAAAATATCCACAAAACGTGCTTACCTCACTATACCTTATCCAACCTAACCTAACCATCACCGAAAATAGAGAATTCGACATTGCCAAAATATCCACAAAAAGTTCTTATCCTACCAAACCTCACCCAATTGAACCTAACCATGACCGAAGTCAGAGAATTCGACATTGCCAAAATATCCACAAAAAGTTCTTATCCTACCAAACCTCACCCATCTGAGCCTAACCATCAACGAAATTAAAGAATTAGACATTGCCAAAAAATCTACAAAACATGCTTACCCCTTAAAACCTAACCCAACCTAACCTAACCATCACCGAAGTCAGAGAATTCGACATTGCCAAAATATCCACAAAAAGTTCTTATCCTACCAAACCTCACCCATCTGAACCTAACCATCACCGAAATCAAAGAATTGGACATTGCCAAAATATCCACAAAACGTGCTTACCTCACAATATCTAACCCAACCTAACCTAACCATCACTGAAGTCAGAGAATCCAACATTGCCAAAATATCCACAAAAAGTTCTTATCCTACCAAACCTCACCCATCTGAACCTAACCATCACCGAAATCAAAGAATAAGGCATTGCCAAAATATCCACAAAACGTGCTTACCTCACAATACCTAACCCAACCTAACCTTACCATCACCGAAGTCAGAGAATTCGACATTGCCAACATATCCACAAAAAGTTCTTATCCTACCAAACCTCACTTATCTGAACCTAACCATCACCGAAATTAAAGAATTGGACAATATTAAAATATCCACAAATTGTGCTTACCTCACAATACCTAACCCAACCTAACCTAACCATCACCGAAGTCAAAGAATTCGACATTGCCAAAATATCCACAAAAAGTTCTTATCCTACCAAACCTCACCCATCTGAACCTAACCATCACCGAAATCTAAGAATTGGACATTGCCAAAATATCCACAAAACGTGCTTACCTCACAATATCTAACCCAACCTAACCTAACCATCACTGAAGTCAGAGAATCCAACATTGCCAAAATATCCACAAAAAGTTCATACCCCACCAAACCTCACCCATCTGAACCTAACCATCACCGAAATTAAAGAATAAGGCATTGCCAAAATATCCACAAAACGTGCTTACCTCACAATACCTAACCCAACCTAACCTAACCATCACCGAAGTCAGAGAATTCGACATTGCCAACATATCCACAAAAAGTTCTTATCCTACCAAACCTCACTTATCTGAACCTCACCATCACCGAAATTAAGGAATTGGACAATAATAAAATATCTACAAAACGTGCTTACCTCACAATATCTAACCCAACCTAACCTAACCATCACTGAAGTCAGAGAATCCAACATTGCCAAAATATCCACAAAAAGTTCATACCCCACCAAACCTCACCCATCTGAACCTAACCATCACCGAAATCAAAGAATTGGACATTGCAAAAATATCCACAAAACGTTCTTACCTCACAATACCTAACCTAACCTAACCTAACCATCACCGAAGTCAGAGAATTCGATATTGCCAAAATATCCACAAAAAGTTCTTATCCTACCAAACCTCACCCAATTGAACCTAACCATCACCGAAATCAAAGAATTGGACATTGCAAAAATATCCACAAAACGTGCTTACCTCACAATACCTAACCTTACCTAACCTAACTATCACCGAAGTCAGAGAATTCAACATTGCCAAAATATCCACAAAAAGTTCATACCCCACCAAACCTCACCCATCTGAACCTAACCATCACCGAAGTCGAAGAAATGGACATTGCCAAAATATCCACAAAACGTGCTTATCTCACTATACTTTATCCAACCTAACCTCACCATCACCGAAAATAGAGAATTCGACATTGCCAAAATATCCACAAAATGTTCTTATCGTACCAAACCTCACCCATCTGAACCTAATCATCACCGAAATCAAAGAATTGGACATTAATTAAATATCCACAAAACGTGCTTTCCTCACAATACCTAACCCAACCTAACCTAACTATCACCGAAGTCAGAGAATTCGACATTGCCAAAATATCCACAAAAAGTTCTTATCCTACCAAACCTCACCCATCTGAGCCTAACCATCAACGAAATTAAAGAATTAGACATTGCCAAAATATCTACAAAACATGCTTACCCCTTAAAACCTAACCCAACCTAACCTAACCATCACCGAAGTCAGAGAATTCGACATTGCCAAAATATCCACAAAAAGTTTTTATCCTACCAAACCTCACCCAATTGAACCTAACCATCACCGAAATCAAAGAATTGGACATTGCAAAAATATCCACAAAACGTGCTTACCTCACAATACCTAACCTAACCTAACCTAACCATCACCAAAGTCAGAGAATTCGACATTGCCAAAATATCCACAAAAAGTTCTTATCCTACCAAACCTCACCCATCTGAACCTAACCATCACCGAAATCAAAGAATTGGACATTGCCAAAATATCCACAAAACGTGCTTACCTCACAATACCTAACCTAACCTAACCTAACCATCACTGAAGTCAGAGAATTCAACATTGCCAAAATATCTACAAAAAGTTCATACCCCACCAAACCTCACCCGTCTGAACCTAACCATCACCGAAATCGAAGTAATGGACATTGCCAAAATATCCACAAAACGTGCTAACTTCACTAAACCTTATCCAACCTAACCTAACCATCACCGAAAAAAGAGAATTCGACATTGCCAAAATATCCACAAAAAGTTCTTATCCTACCAAACCTCACCCAATTGAACCTAACCATCACCGAAATCAAAGAATTGGACATTGCAAAAATATCCGCAAAACGTGCTTACCTCACAATACCTAACCTAACCTAACCTAACCATCACCGAAGTCAGAGAATTCGACATTGCCAAAATATCCACAAAAAGTTCTTATCCTACCAAACCTCACCCATCTGAACCTAACCATCACCGAAATCAAAGAATTGGACATTGCAAAAATATCCACAAAACGTGCTTACCTTACAATACCTAACCCAACCTAACCTAACCATCACCGAAGTCAGAGAATTCGACATTGCCAAAATATCCACAAAAAGTTCTTATCCTACCAAACCTCACCCATCTGAACCTAACCATCACCGAAATCAAAGAATTGGACATTGCCAAAATATCCACAAAACGTGCTTACCTCACAATATCTAACCCAACCTAACCTAACCATCACTGAAGTCAGAGAATCCAACATTGCCAAAATATCCACAAAAAGTTCATACCCCACCAAACCTCACCCATCTGAACCTAACCATCACCGAAATCAAAGAATAAGGCATTGCCAAAATATCCACAAAACGTGCTTACCTCACAATACCTAACCCAACCTAACCTAACCATCACCGAAGTCAGAGAATTCGACATTGCCAACATATCCACAAAAAGTTCTTATCCTACCAAACCTCACTTATCTGAACCTCACCATCACCGAAATTAAAGAATTGGACAATAATAAAATATCTACAAAACGTGCTTACCTCACAATATCTAACCCAACCTAACCTAACCATCACTGAAGTCAGAGAATCCAACATTGCCAAAATATCCACAAAAAGTTCATACCCCACCAAACCTCACCCATCTGAACCTAACCATCACCGAAATCAAAGAATTAGACATTGCCAAAATATCTACAAAACATGCTTACCCCTTAAAACCTAACCCAACCTAACCTAACCATCACCGAAGTCAGAGAATTCGACATTGCCAAAATATCCACAAAAAGTTCTTATCCTACCAAACCTCACCCATCTGAACCTAACCATCACCGAAATCAAATAATAAGGCATTGCCAAAATATCCACAAAACGTGCTTACCTCACAATACCTAACCCAACCTAACCTAACCATCGCCGAAGTCAGAGAATTCGACATTGCCAACATATCCACAAAAAGTTCTTATCCTACCAAACCTCACTTATCTGAACCTAACCATCACCGAAATTAAAGAATTGGACAATAATAAAATATCCACAAAACGTGCATACCACACAATACCTAACCCAACCTAACCTAACCATCACCGAAGTCAAAGAATTCGACATTGCCAAAATATCCACAAAAAGTTCTTATCCTACCAAACCTCACCCATCTGAACCTAACCATCACCGAAATCAAAGAATTGGACATTGCCAAAATATCCACAAAACGTGCTTACCTCACAATATCTAACCCAACCTAACCTAACCATCACTGAAGTCAGAGAATCCAACATTGCCAAAATATCCACAAAAAGTTCTTATCCTACCAAACCTCACCCATCTGAACCTAACCATCACCGAAATCAAAGAATAAGGCATTGCCAAAATATCCACAAAACGTGCTTACCTCACAATACCTAACCCAACCTAACCTTACCATCACCGAAGTCAGAGAATTCGACATTGCCAACATATCCACAAAAAGTTCTTATCCTACCAAACCTCACTTATCTGAACCTAACCATCACCGAAATTAAAGAATTGGACAATATTAAAATATCCACAAATTGTGCTTACCTCACAATACCTAACCCAACCTAACCTAACCATCACCGAAGTCAAAGAATTCGACATTGCCAAAATATCCACAAAAAGTTCTTATCCTACCAAACCTCACCCATCTGAACCTAACCATCACCGAAATCTAAGAATTGGACATTGCCAAAATATCCACAAAACGTGCTTACCTCACAATATCTAACCCAACCTAACCTAACCATCACTGAAGTCAGAGAATCCAACATTGCCAAAATATCCACAAAAAGTTCATACCCCACCAAACCTCACCCATCTGAACCTAACCATCACCGAAATTAAAGAATAAGGCATTGCCAAAATATCCACAAAACGTGCTTACCTCACAATACCTAACCCAACCTAACCTAACCATCACCGAAGTCAGAGAATTCGACATTGCCAACATATCCACAAAAAGTTCTTATCCTACCAAACCTCACTTATCTGAACCTCACCATCACCGAAATTAAGGAATTGGACAATAATAAAATATCTACAAAACGTGCTTACCTCACAATATCTAACCCAACCTAACCTAACCATCACTGAAGTCAGAGAATCCAACATTGCCAAAATATCCACAAAAAGTTCATACCCCACCAAACCTCACCCATCTGAACCTAACCATCACCGAAATCAAAGAATTGGACATTGCAAAAATATCCACAAAACGTGCTTACCTCACAATACCTAACCTAACCTAACCTAACCATCACCGAAGTCAGAGAATTCGATATTGCCAAAATATCCACAAAAAGTTCTTATCCTACCAAACCTCACCCAATTGAACCTAACCATCACCGAAATCAAAGAATTGGACATTGCAAAAATATCCACAAAACGTGCTTACCTCACAATACCTAACCTTACCTAACCTAACTATCACCGAAGTCAGAGAATTCAACATTGCCAAAATATCCACAAAAAGTTCATACCCCACCAAACCTCACCCATCTGAACCTAACCATCACCGAAGTCGAAGAAATGGACATTGCCAAAATATCCACAAAACGTGCTTATCTCACTATACTTTATCCAACCTAACCTCACCATCACCGAAAATAGAGAATTCGACATTGCCAAAATATCCACAAAATGTTCTTATCGTACCAAACCTCACCCATCTGAACCTAATCATCACCGAAATCAAAGAATTGGACATTAATTAAATATCCACAAAACGTGCTTTCCTCACAATACCTAACCCAACCTAACCTAACTATCACCGAAGTCAGAGAATTCGACATTGCCAAAATATCCACAAAAAGTTCTTATCCTACCAAACCTCACCCATCTGAGCCTAACCATCAACGAAATTAAAGAATTAGACATTGCCAAAATATCTACAAAACATGCTTACCCCTTAAAACCTAACCCAACCTAACCTAACCATCACCGAAGTCAGAGAATTCGACATTGCCAAAATATCCACAAAAAGTTTTTATCCTACCAAACCTCACCCAATTGAACCTAACCATCACCGAAATCAAAGAATTGGACATTGCAAAAATATCCACAAAACGTGCTTACCTCACAATACCTAACCTAACCTAACCTAACCATCACCAAAGTCAGAGAATTCGACATTGCCAAAATATCCACAAAAAGTTCTTATCCTACCAAACCTCACCCATCTGAACCTAACCATCACCGAAATCAAAGAATTGGACATTGCCAAAATATCCACAAAACGTGCTTACCTCACAATACCTAACCTAACCTAACCTAACCATCACTGAAGTCAGAGAATTCAACATTGCCAAAATATCTACAAAAAGTTCATACCCCACCAAACCTCACCCGTCTGAACCTAACCATCACCGAAATCGAAGTAATGGACATTGCCAAAATATCCACAAAACGTGCTAACCTCACTAAACCTTATCCAACCTAACCTAACCATCACCGAAAAAAGAGAATTCGACATTGCCAAAATATCCACAAAAAGTTCTTATCCTACCAAACCTCACCCAATTGAACCTAACCATCACCGAAATCAAAGAATTGGACATTGCAAAAATATCCGCAAAACGTGCTTACCTCACAATACCTAACCTAACCTAACCTAACCATCACCGAAGTCAGAGAATTCGACATTGCCAAAATATCCACAAAAAGTTCTTATCCTACCAAACCTCACCCATCTGAACCTAACCATCACCGAAATCAAAGAATTGGACATTGCAAAAATATCCACAAAACGTGCTTACCTTACAATACCTAACCCAACCTAACCTAACCATCACCGAAGTCAGAGAATTCGACATTGCCAAAATATCCACAAAAAGTTCTTATCCTACCAAACCTCACCCATCTGAACCTAACCATCACCGAAATCAAAGAATTGGACATTGCCAAAATATCCACAAAACGTGCTTACCTCACAATATCTAACCCAACCTAACCTAACCATCACTGAAGTCAGAGAATCCAACATTGCCAAAATATCCACAAAAAGTTCATACCCCACCAAACCTCACCCATCTGAACCTAACCATCACCGAAATTAAAGAATTGGACAATAATAAAATATCCACAAAACGTGCATACCACACAATACCTAACCCAACCTAACCTAACCATCACCGAAGTCAAAGAATTCGACATTGCCAAAATATCCACAAAAAGTTCTTATCCTACCAAACCTCACCCATCTGAACCTAACCATCACCGAAATCAAAGAATTGGACATTGCCAAAATATCCACAAAACGTGCTTACCTCACAATATCTAACCCAACCTAACCTAACCATCACTGAAGTCAGAGAATCCAACATTGCCAAAATATCCACAAAAAGTTCTTATCCTACCAAACCTCACCCATCTGAACCTAACCATCACCGAAATCAAAGAATAAGGCATTGCCAAAATATCCACAAAACGTGCTTACCTCACAATACCTAACCCAACCTAACCTTTCCATCACCGAAGTCAGAGAATTCGACATTGCCAACATATCCACAAAAAGTTCTTATCCTACCAAACCTCACTTATCTGAACCTAACCATCACCGAAATTAAAGAATTGGACAATATTAAAATATCCACAAATTGTGCTTACCTCACAATACCTAACCCAACCTAACCTAACCATCACCGAAGTCAAAGAATTCGACATTGCCAAAATATCCACAAAAAGTTCTTATCCTACCAAACCTCACCCATCTGAACCTAACCATCACCGAAATCTAAGAATTGGACATTGCCAAAATATCCACAAAACGTGCTTACCTCACAATATCTAACCCAACCTAACCTAACCATCACTGAAGTCAGAGAATCCAACATTGCCAAAATATCCACAAAAAGTTCATACCCCACCAAACCTCACCCATCTGAACCTAACCATCACCGAAATCAAAGAATAAGGCATTGCCAAAATATCCACAAAACGTGCTTACCTCACAATACCTAACCCAACCTAACCTAACCATCACCGAAGTCAGAGAATTCGACATTGCCAACATATCCACAAAAAGTTCTTATCCTACCAAACCTCACTTATCTGAACCTCACCATCACCGAAATTAAAGAATTGGACAATAATAAAATATCTACAAAACGTGCTTACCTCACAATATCTAACCCAACCTAACCTAACCATCACTGAAGTCAGAGAATCCAACATTGCCAAAATATCCACAAAAAGTTCATACCCCACCAAACCTCACCCATCTGAACCTAACCATCACCGAAATCAAAGAATTAGACATTGCCAAAATATCTACAAAACATGCTTACCCCTTAAAACCTAACCCAACCTAACCTAACCATCACCGAAGTCAGAGAATTCGACATTGCCAAAATATCCACAAAAAGTTCTTATCCTACCAAACCTCACCCATCTGAACCTAACCATCACCGAAATCAAATAATAAGGCATTGCCAAAATATCCACAAAACGTGCTTACCTCACAATACCTAACCCAACCTAACCTAACCATCGCCGAAGTCAGAGAATTCGACATTGCCAACATATCCACAAAAAGTTCTTATCCTACCAAACCTCACTTATCTGAACCTAACCATCACCGAAATTAAAGAATTGGACAATAATAAAATATCCACAAAACGTGCATACCACACAATACCTAACCCAACCTAACCTAACCATCACCGAAGTCAAAGAATTCGACATTGCCAAAATATCCACAAAAAGTTCTTATCCTACCAAACCTCACCCATCTGAACCTAACCATCACCGAAATCAAAGAATTGGACATTGCCAAAATATCCACAAAACGTGCTTACCTCACAATATCTAACCCAACCTAACCTAACCATCACTGAAGTCAGAGAATCCAACATTGCCAAAATATCCACAAAAAGTTCTTATCCTACCAAACCTCACCCATCTGAACCTAACCATCACCGAAATCAAAGAATAAGGCATTGCCAAAATATCCACAAAACGTGCTTACCTCACAATACCTAACCCAACCTAACCTTACCATCACCGAAGTCAGAGAATTCGACATTGCCAACATATCCACAAAAAGTTCTTATCCTACCAAACCTCACTTATCTGAACCTAACCATCACCGAAATTAAAGAATTGGACAATATTAAAATATCCACAAATTGTGCTTACCTCACAATACCTAACCCAACCTAACCTAACCATCACCGAAGTCAAAGAATTCGACATTGCCAAAATATCCACAAAAAGTTCTTATCCTACCAAACCTCACCCATCTGAACCTAACCATCACCGAAATCTAAGAATTGGACATTGCCAAAATATCCACAAAACGTGCTTACCTCACAATATCTAACCCAACCTAACCTAACCATCACTGAAGTCAGAGAATCCAACATTGCCAAAATATCCACAAAAAGTTCATACCCCACCAAACCTCACCCATCTGAACCTAACCATCACCGAAATTAAAGAATAAGGCATTGCCAAAATATCCACAAAACGTGCTTACCTCACAATACCTAACCCAACCTAACCTAACCATCACCGAAGTCAGAGAATTCGACATTGCCAACATATCCACAAAAAGTTCTTATCCTACCAAACCTCACTTATCTGAACCTCACCATCACCGAAATTAAGGAATTGGACAATAATAAAATATCTACAAAACGTGCTTACCTCACAATATCTAACCCAACCTAACCTAACCATCACTGAAGTCAGAGAATCCAACATTGCCAAAATATCCACAAAAAGTTCATACCCCACCAAACCTCACCCATCTGAACCTAACCATCACCGAAATCAAAGAATTGGACATTGCAAAAATATCCACAAAACGTGCTTACCTCACAATACCTAACCTAACCTAACCTAACCATCACCGAAGTCAGAGAATTCGATATTGCCAAAATATCCACAAAAAGTTCTTATCCTACCAAACCTCACCCAATTGAACCTAACCATCATCGAAATCAAAGAATTGGACATTGCAAAAATATCCACAAAACGTGCTTACCTCACAATACCTAACCTTACCTAACCTAACTATCACCGAAGTCAGAGAATTCAACATTGCCAAAATATCCACAAAAAGTTCATACCCCACCAAACCTCACCCATCTGAACCTAACCATCACCGAAGTCGAAGAAATGGACATTGCCAAAATATCCACAAAACGTGCTTATCTCACTATACTTTATTCAACCTAACCTCACCATCACCGAAAATAGAGAATTCGACATTGCCAAAATATCCACAAAATGTTCTTATCGTACCAAACCTCACCCATCTGAACCTAATCATCACCGAAATCAAAGAATTGGACATTAATTAAATATCCACAAAACGTGCTTTCCTCACAATACCTAACCCAACCTAACCTAACTATCACCGAAGTCAGAGAATTCGACATTGCCAAAATATCCACAAAAAGTTCTTATCCTACCAAACCTCACCCATCTGAGCCTAACCATCAACGAAATTAAAGAATTAGACATTGCCAAAATATCTACAAAACATGCTTACCCCTTAAAACCTAACCCAACCTAACCTAACCATCACCGAAGTCAGAGAATTCGACATTGCCAAAATATCCACAAAAAGTTTTTATCCTACCAAACCTCACCCAATTGAACCTAACCATCACCGAAATCAAAGAATTGGACATTGCAAAAATATCCACAAAACGTGCTTACCTCACAATACCTAACCTAACCTAACCTAACCATCACCAAAGTCAGAGAATTCGACATTGCCAAAATATCCACAAAAAGTTCTTATCCTACCAAACCTCACCCATCTGAACCTAACCATCACCGAAATCAAAGAATTGGACATTGCCAAAATATCCACAAAACGTGCTTACCTCACAATACCTAACCTAACCTAACCTAACCATCACTGAAGTCAGAGAATTCAACATTGCCAAAATATCTACAAAAAGTTCATACCCCACCAAACCTCACCCGTCTGAACCTAACCATCACCGAAATCGAAGTAATGGACATTGCCAAAATATCCACAAAACGTGCTAACCTCACTAAACCTTATCCAACCTAACCTAACCATCACCGAAAAAAGAGAATTCGACATTGCCAAAATATCCACAAAAAGTTCTTATCCTACCAAACCTCACCCAATTGAACCTAACCATCACCGAAATCAAAGAATTGGACATTGCAAAAATATCCGCAAAACGTGCTTACCTCACAATACCTAACCTAACCTAACCTAACCATCACCGAAGTCAGAGAATTCGACATTGCCAAAATATCCACAAAAAGTTCTTATCCTACCAAACCTCACCCATCTGAACCTAACCATCACCGAAATCAAAGAATTGGACATTGCAAAAATATCCACAAAACGTGCTTACCTTACAATACCTAACCCAACCTAACCTAACCATCACCGAAGTCAGAGAATTCGACATTGCCAAAATATCCACAAAAAGTTCTTATCCTACCAAACCTCACCCATCTGAACCTAACCATCACCGAAATCAAAGAATTGGACATTGCCAAAATATCCACAAAACGTGCTTACCTCACAATATCTAACCCAACCTAACCTAACCATCACTGAAGTCAGAGAATCCAACATTGCCAAAATATCCACAAAAAGTTCATACCCCACCAAACCTCACCCATCTGAACCTAACCATCACCGAAATTAAAGAATTGGACAATAATAAAATATCCACAAAACGTGCATACCACACAATACCTAACCCAACCTAACCTAACCATCACCGAAGTCAAAGAATTCGACATTGCCAAAATATCCACAAAAAGTTCTTATCCTACCAAACCTCACCCATCTGAACCTAACCATCACCGAAATCAAAGAATTGGACATTGCCAAAATATCCACAAAACGTGCTTACCTCACAATATCTAACCCAACCTAACCTAACCATCACTGAAGTCAGAGAATCCAACATTGCCAAAATATCCACAAAAAGTTCTTATCCTACCAAACCTCACCCATCTGAACCTAACCATCACCGAAATCAAAGAATAAGGCATTGCCAAAATATCCACAAAACGTGCTTACCTCACAATACCTAACCTAACCTAACCTTACCATCACCGAAGTCAGAGAATTCGACATTGCCAACATATCCACAAAAAGTTCTTATCCTACCAAACCTCACTTATCTGAACCTAACCATCACCGAAATTAAAGAATTGGACAATATTAAAATATCCACAAATTGTGCTTACCTCACAATACCTAACCCAACCTAACCTAACCATCACCGAAGTCAAAGAATTCGACATTGCCAAAATATCCACAAAAAGTTCTTATCCT